>NW_022589704.1:71295000-71548601 GCF_004348235.1 Phoca vitulina | reverse complement strand
GCTCAGGTTATGATCCTGGAGTCCTAGGATCGAGTCCCGCATCGGGCTCCCTGCTCAGCAGGGAGTCTGCTTCTCCCTCTGACCCTCCCCCCTCTCGTGCTCTCTCTCCCATTCTCTCTCTCAAATGAATAAATAAAATCTTTAAAAAAAAAAAAAAAAGAAAACTACAAATCTCACTATCTTGCATAAATATAAATGCAAAACTCTTTTACAAAATATTAATAAGTCCGGTCCAACAATATATAAAAAGTTCATTCATTATGACCAAGTGTGGTTTATCCCAAGAATGCAAGGTTGGATTGGGATTTGAAAATTAAGCAATGTAATTCACTGCATTAATAGAAGGATGGAGAAAACCCCTTTATCTCAATAAAGAAAGAACATTTGGTAAGTTTCAACACCCAATTATAATGAAGTCTTTCAACAAACTAAGATAAAGGCTGTCTATGGAAAACCTAAAGCTAATAAATTTAATGATGAAATACTAACGACTTTAAGATTTTAGCCAGTGTAGTAAGGCAAGAAAAAGAATTAAGAGGCACACAGATAGGAAACCAAAAGTCAAATTGTCTTGATTCACAGAAGTCATGATTTTATGTATAAACTCCAGAATGGGAGTCAACAAACTATAGCCAAATTTGGTCTGTCACCTATTTTTGCATGACCTGTGCCTAAGGTGGATATTACACTTTTTTTGCTGGTACTGGGTGTAAAATGGATACAACCATGTTGGAAAACAGCTTAACAGTTTCTTATGTAATTACCTGTATGCTTATCGTATGACGCAGCAATTCTCCTGGATGTGACCCGGGAATGAATGAAATATGTCCACACAAATACTTATATATGAATGTTCATGGCACCATTATTTACACTACCTCCAAATTAAAATTTTATCAGTGGGTGAATGAATAAGCAAAGTATCTCATGTTCATACTGCTCAACAACAACAAAAAAGAAATCACTGATATAACATGGATAAAGTCTCGAAAATAAACTGAGTTAAAGAAGTCAGCGTAAAAAAGTACACAGTGCATTTATTCCATTTACATAAAATTTTAGAACAGACGAAATTCATTTATAATGACAGCAAATCACGATTGCCAAGGAGCAGAAGGAGGGGCAGTCCTACAAAGGAGTTAAGGCAGTGTTCAGAGTGTGACTGAATTAAATGTGATTTGAGTTGTGGTTCATTGTTGTGTACATTTAGTAAAACCCATCAAACTACACCTTTAAAATGGGTGTGTTTTATTGTATGTAAGTTATATTTCAACAGAGTTTGCTTTAAAGGTAAAAAATATTAACTTTCTTTTAAAATCCCATATGACTTAGCTTAAACTAGACACTGAACTTCAGCAAAGCACAGATCCTTTGGTAGACTTTTTTTTTTTTTTTAACCTCCAGCATGCAGCTGGGTACCAGGCACCCAATAAATAGTTTTGACCAAATGCTTGAGTGAAAGACAGGAGCAAGGTGACCTAATAGGCTAGGAGTAGAAGAACAGAGTTCCCTGGAGAGGTCAGCCAGCAGGGCTCCAGGGCCAGAGTTCAAGTCTAGCAGAGGCTGGGTGAAGCTGTTGGTTATAAAGTTTTTGTTTTAGATTTGTTCATCCTAACATGTATTTTTCTTTTGGAGAGGAATGTGTGCAATGTAATCCGCCACGGATGGAATTACAGATAAAGTCTTTTGGATGGCAGACAGAGATTCAGACGATTAACTGTGGAGTACTTTATATAGGAAACGATTTTACTGAAATAATGTAAAGAAGCCTGTGTTGGTAGTTTTAATAAAATCAAGCCTGACTCGTCTGTTTGAGGGCCAAGATTATGGAAATAACATCTTATGCTTCAGGAGTATTTTAAGATTGAAACAGTTATATTCGTATTTACTTAGGAAGAAACAAAATTGGTGGATAAGTAAAACTTTAACCCTGCGGAAAAATTTAATATTTGAATTTGGCTTCTCTGTGTTAACGCTGAAGAAATTGCTTTAGGTTATACAACTCCATAAATGTTACATGTCCAGTATTACCAGAAAGGTACTTTTACAGGGGATGATCATGTTTTATTTCACATCGGAAAAGTAAACTTGAGTCAGTGTATTCTGCTTTTTAGTCCTTTAAAGTTTTATTGCAGTACTTTTCAGAGTTTTAGGGAAAATTCTCAGTGGCCCCACACCTGCATCCTTGTAAGGGATGAGTGCTTTGGTTGGAAGTCATCCATATTTTAGTCTTTTATTTTTTTTTTACCATAATAATTCATTGGCTCATCTTTGCCTATTATGAAGAGTTGACATATTTGGTTTTGTGGGCTTGTTTGGATCAACAAATGTGGTTAATCCAAGGAATGCATCGTGTTCTACTTACACACCTCTTGTAACTGCACGTAGATGTGTCCTTGGAAAGAAGAAAATTAACCCCACCCCAACCCCATTCATTTACCTATAATTTTCCTATGACATGTTTGCAGTCACTGGGCACTTAATACATACCAGACCTGGTATTTTGACAGATGGGACTGTTTCCTTCTGGTGGAGGTTCTTAGTGGGGTTGGTCCAGCCTTCCTCTGGCAGCCTTACTTTGAGGTAGTAAAAACCAGATCTGGATTTCATGGAGTGTGGTTGATAGACTGTCTTCCTCAGAATCATCCAGTATGTCTGCTTGTGAAAAATTAATCCTAAAATGATTGAATGGGGGTGGGGGTGCACCATTGGCAGTCACCACAGTAGTAGTTGTTTCAGGCAAGGATCACCAGTGGCTGCTAAAACTGGGAGGTAAGTATGAGAAGCAGGGTATTATTTACATGATCTATTTACGTAGTCTCAAATTATCTCTCCACAAAATATTATTAATTACCAAGGGAAAATAAGAGCTGAATAGTGGAAAAACCTGGCATAGACCATCTAAACCAAGTGATCTAAGTCCAAACTAACATTAATGGGACAAATCAGTATGTGACTTCTCCTACTTTCCCCTCCCCCTTAGTTTAACATACATAGATGAATTTGAATAAGCTAAAATTTAGGTCTACTTTTCTTCCCTCTGATACTTTCTGTGTATAAAATGTCCTAGCCAGTATCTCTGGACCATGATTTCCAAGATGGAGCAAAAACTTTGGTTACCCTTCAGACTATGCTATATGCCATAATATTTCAACACTCTGGTGTGTGTTTTGCAGCTTGAAAGCATACAGATACCTTTGATCTTATCTAGCTAGGTGATTTGCTTAGCTGTTTGCCTCTCTGTACAAATACCTGTTCTAAAATTTTGAACAGTATTACTTTTTGGTTCCCAGATGGAGCTCTTGGAAGGAACACAGTCCAAAGATATCCATAGAGACCTATATTGGATTTGTTAAGGCTCATTGGCAGTATATTCCTGTATCGCTGTAACACCTCCATGTCTCCCAGGATATATTATTCATCACCAGCACTGGATCCATTTCCTTGATGAATTTACTCTGCTAACATCAGTGCTTTCATTGGTCTAGTGCTCAGTGTGAGATTCTGCAGTCACCATTTGTTAGCTCTCTGTTCCTAGAAGGGTGGAGGCCAGTGTCCTCTCCCCTCTGGCCCTGCATATAAGATTTTGACAGAATCATCAGATACTAGCTCAAACACCTTTTAGCTTTTTACAGGTGGAAAACATCTTTTATCCTCCTATAAAATTTGTTTTACACAGACAAATTGGGAATTGAATACAAGCAACTTTTTTTCTCCTTTTAATGTATTACTAAGCAGAGGAAGAAGGTAGAGATTGATTGAACTACATAGCCCAGTATTTTATTTTGTTTTGTTTTTATTTAAATTCAATTAGCCAATGCAGAGTACACCATTAGTTTCAGATGGTAGTGTTCAACAATTCATCAGTTGCTTATAACACCCAGTGCTCATCACATCACATGCCCTCCTTAATGCCCATTACCAAGTTACTCATCCCTCCCACCCACCTCACCTTCAGCAACCCTGTTTGTTTCCCATAGTTAAGAGTCTCTCATGGTTTGTCTCCCTCTGATTTCTTCCCATTCAGTTTTCCCTCCCTTCCCTTATGGTCCTCTGCACTGATTTTTATATTCCATATATGAGTGAAACCATATGATAATTGTCTTTCTCTGATTGACTTATCTCACTTAGCATAATACCCTCCAGTTCCATCCACGTCGATGCAAATGGTAAGTATTCATCCTTTCTGATGGCTGAGTAATATTCCATTTTGTGTGTGTGTGTGTGTGTGTGTGTGTGTGTGTGTGTGTGTGTACATGCACCCTTCTTTTTTTTTTTTTAAAGATTCTATTTATTTGACAGAGACACAGTGAGAGAGGGAACACAAGCAGGTGGAGTGGGGGAGGGAGAAGCAGGCCCCCCCACAGAGCAGGGAGCCTGATGTGGGGCTCGATCCCAGGATGACCTGAGCCGAAGGCAGACGCTTAACAACTGAGCCACCCAGGCGCCCTATATATACCCTTCTTTATCCATTCATCTGTTGAAGGACATCTCAGCTCCTTCCACAGTTTGGCTATTGTGGACATTGCTGCTATGAACATTGGGGTGCATGTGACCCTTCTTTTCACTACATCTGTATCTTTGGGATAAATAACTAGTAGTGCAATTGCTGAGTCATAGGGTAGCTCTACTTTTAACTTCTTGAGGAACCTCCATACTGTTTTCCAGAGTGGCTGCACCAGCTTGCATTCCCACCAACAGTGTAAGAGGGTTCCCCTTTCTCCACATCCTTGCCAACATTTGTTGTTTCCTGACTTGTTAATTTTAGCCATTCTAACTGGTGTAAGGTGGTATCTCATTGTGGTTTTGATTTGTATTTCCCTGTTGTCAGGTGGTGTGGAGCATTTTTTTCATGTGTCTGTTGGCCATCTGTATGTCTTCTTTGGAGAAAAGTCTGTTCGTGTCGTCTGCCCATTTCTTGACTGGATTATTTGATTTTTGGGTATTGACTTGGATAAGTTCTTTATAGATTTTGGATACTAGCCCTCTATCTGGTGTGTCATTTGCAGATATCTTCTCCTATTCCGTAGGTTGCCTTTTAGTTTTATTGACTGTTTCCTTTGCTGTGCAGAAGCTTTTTATCTTGACGAAGTCTCAAAAGTTCATTTTTGCTTTTGTCTCTCACATTTGGAGATGTGTCTAGCAAGAAGTTGCTGTGGCCGAGGTCAAAGAGGTTGCTGCCTGTGTTCTTCTCTAGGATTTTGATGCATTCCTATCTCACATTTAGGTCTTTCATTTTGAGTTTATCTTTGTGTATGGTGTAAGAGAATGGTCCAGTTTCATTCTGCATGTGGCTGTCCAATTTTCCTGGCACCATTTATTGAAGAGACTGTTCTTTTTCCATTGGATGTTCTTTCCTGCTTTGTTGAAGATTAGTTGACCATAGAATTGAGGGTCCATTTCTGAATTCTCTGTTCTGTTCCATTGATCTATGTGTCTGTTTTTGTGCCAGTACCATGCTGTCTTGATGATCACAGATTCGTAATACAGCTTGAAGTCAGGCACTATGATGCCCCCAGCTTTGGTTTTCTTTTTCAACATTCCTTTGGCTATTCGGGGGTCTTTTCTGGTTCCGTACAAATTTTAGGATTATTTGTTCCAGCTCTGTGGGAAAGGTCAGTGGTATTTTGATAGGGATTGCATTGAATGTGTAGATTGCTCTGGGTAGCGTAGACATTTTAACAATATTTATTCTTCCAATCCATGAGCATGGAATGTTTTTCCATTTCTTTGTGTCTTCCTCAATTTCTTTCATAAGTGTTCTGTAGTTTTTAGAGTACAGATTCTTTTCCTCTTTGATTAGATTTATTCTTAGTTATGGTTTTTGGTGCAGTTATAAATGGGATCAAATCCTTAATTTCTCTTTCTTCAGTCTCATTGTTAGTGTATAGAAATGCAACTGATTTCTGTGCACTGATTTTATATCCTGCCATGTTGCTGAATTGCTGTATGAGTTCTAGCAATTTTGGGGTGGTCTTTTGGGTTTTCCACATAAAGTATCATGTCTGCAAAGAGTGAGAGTTTGATTTCTTCTTTGCCAATTTGAATGCCTTTTATTTCTTTTTGTTGTCTGATTGCTGAGGTTAGGACTTCTAGCACTATGTTGAACAACAGTGGTGAGAGTGGGCATCCCTGTTGTGTTCCTGACCTTAAGGGAAAAGCTCTGTTTTTCCCCATTGAGAATGATACTCGCTTTATAGCCCAGTATTTTAATCTTCCGTGTTAACCAGTTTGGAAGGAGTTGTTAATATTACAATGCCTATATTTGCATTTATTAACAAAATTTAAAATTAGAAAGTTTTCTCAATTTTACAACTATTTTATTGAAAATCTAGTAGCTTATTTTGATAAAACTTTTTTTTTCAATCATTGCTTTAAAAAATTATATGAACTTACAGGAACAGAACACCTAAGTTGTAAAAAAATACTTACGGGTATGCCTAATATAAGCGGTTATGGTTTTTAAAGGGTTCTAAAATGATTCAGCCTAATGTAAGTGATATTTTACTTCAGAGCAGCATAGCTAATGGTAATTAGTATCATTCCAGTGTCTTGGAGGAGAAGACACCAGAAGGGTCAGGCACACATAGAGGACCAAAATCTCACTCTCCAGAGGCACCTTTCTGTGGCTCTGTTCCAAAGTTATATTTATAGATCTCTCAGGAAAAAATTGTTCTATTTCCCAGGAGAAGTTAAATTGGACAATCTATTAATGAGGGGAAATGTTGCCTAAAACACTAATCAAGGTGGATTAGTGAGTGGATATACAGCAGTATTGCCAGAAACATAAGAAAGGCACCTGTACATTAAAATGTCGTACCTTCATAAAAAGAAAATAGAGAGGTGTGTGTTCATGTTTTTAAGGCAAGTTTGTTGAGGTATTATTTACATGCAATGAAATGTACCCTTTCAGTGAGTAGTTCTATGAGTTTTGACAAATAAAACAGCCATGGAACCACAATCAAAATATAGAACACGGCCATCAGCCCAGAAGATGTTCTGTAGAAGGTTTTCCAAGAGGTGGTTGGAGTCTTTGGACAGACACAGTGTGACCCAACAAGCACTTGCCACTGCTGCTGTGACGCTGATGGGCTGATCTCCGGTCCTTCTCTTCGCCCTGTCTGCAAGGGGGGGCACCTTGGGACCCTTTCCCTGTAACACCTTTGCAGTTAGGCTCACGGAGACCCAGTGAAAAATTTCCGGCACTCTGTTCCAGTGAAAAACAGCCTTTGAAAATGCTCCTACCACTAACGTTCTCCAGCTGTGGATTTTTAAGTTTATGCAGGACTGGGCATTTATATTTTAAGTATTCAACATTTATTGTTGTTTTGTTAGTTTAGGTTTGCAAAATAAGTACTTTAAGAGAAAGCGTATAAACTTCTGGGAAACAAATGGCACGCCCTACAGGAGAACTCATGGGCTAAGCAACCTGGCCTTTTAAACACAGGAATAGCTGAGAAAACAGATTAAGTTGCTGTGCTGCTTATTTATGCTTCTTTACATCAAAAATACAACTCTATACTCAGAGTGATTTTACATGTTTTTTAGAATAACATTTTACAAATGTAGTTACTTAACTTGGTGAACATAATTCCTTTCACTAATTATTAATGGTCATTCTCTAACGTAACTCTGGTTTGCCTCCTAAGCTTAAATGGAAAAGAACAATATCCTTTCCTGGTGTTCAGATTTCACCAGGCTTGTGACCTTTGGGTTAACTTTACCAAAGCAATTAAAACTATTAATAAGGACACAGTTTTCATTTGGCAGTTAACAACTCTAGATGGAAAATCGCCAGCTGTTTGCTTCTAGGTTAGAGAAAAGGCATTAATTTGTTTAGCATCACCAGTGCTTCTCTGAGTCTTCCCTTCTTTCCGATCGCAGCAAATACAGTTGGGGAACCAGTTTCTTGGCTGGGAAGCCACTCCTACGATAACTGATCAAACTGGCGGAGGACTAGCTGCTCCACCAAAACCGTCCCAGCCAGGATTCTCCCATCTGGTATTTGGTCACCCTTGGCCCTTCTTTATCCCAGTCAGCGTATAACCTGAATAAGTTTTAAATGAGAGATGCCAGCCACTTATTTAGCCACTCCTAAAGGAAAAAAGTATTTTCCTAAAGAGTAGTTTCCTGAGGGGTGCCTGGATGGCTCAGTTATTAAGCGTCTGCCTTTGGCTCAGGTCATGATCCCAGGGTCCTGGGATCAAGCCCTACATCGGGCTCCCTGCTCAGCAGGGAGTCTGCTTGTCCCTCTCCCTGTGCTGCTCCCCCTGCTTGTGTCTGTTTGTCAAATAAATAAAATCTTAAAAAAAAAAAAAAGTAATTTCCTGAAATAAAAGCATATCTGTTCCTAAAGTCTTTTGACTTTCTGCAGACGTTTTTTTTATCTTTGCAACTATTTATATTTGCTAATTTACCAGTGCTTACTGTTTTTAGCTGTACTATCAACCTCATTTTAAAATTATGTTTGCAAAGTTAATTATACTTATCAGTAAATGGAAAAATCAGAATAAGTATTTCCCATTAATGTAATAGCATTAGAAAAATAATTTTTGCAGCTTTTTATTGCAATATTAAGTAACAAATGGTCACTTTGAAAGAGCCAAATTCAATTTTAACACTTTTTTATAGACATGATAGAGTTATGGTAAATTAATATGCTGTGCCTCTATACTGTGAGTATGGTAGGCAAAATAATACTCCCCTCTCCAAAGATATGAGGTCCTAAAACCTGTAGCCGGTAAGTATTACTTTATTTGGAAAGAGATCTTTATGGATGTAATTAAGGGCCTTGAGGGTAGGAGATTATCCTGGATTATCTAGGTCAGCTCTAAATGCCTTCAAACTGTCCATGGAAGAGAGAGACAGAGGGTGATTTGACACATACAGAGGAGAAGGCAATGTGAAGGCAGAGACAGATTTGCCGTGGTGTGGCCACAAGCCTGGTATGCCACCAACCACCAGAAGCTGTAAGGGGCAAAGAACATATTCTTCTCTTCAACTTCTGGAATGAGTATATCCTAGTTTACAACCTTGATTTCAGCCAAAGCCAAATGAAACTAATTTCAAGTTTCCAGTCTCCGGAACTGTGACAGTATAAATTTCTGTTGTTATAATCTACCCGATCTGAGATGATTTGTTAGAGCAGGCCTAGGACACTAATACAGGTTTTGATACTAGAAGGTGGGATGATGATGTAACAAATACCTAAAAATGTGGAAGTGGCTTTGGAATTGGACATGGGTAGAGGCTGGAAGAAATTTGAGGCATATCCTAGAAAAGGCCTAGACTGCCTTAAACACACTCTTGGTAGAGAGAGGGACTTTGAAGTTGCTTCTGGTGACAGCTGAGAAGGAAATGAGGAAGATATAGTTGGAGACTAGAGGAAAAGTGATCCTTGTTATATAGTGGGAGAAAACTTAGCTAAATTGGCTACCACAGTTGTGTGGAAAGCATGTAAGCAATGAATTTGGATATTTAGCTGAAAAGACTTCCAGCCAAAATGCTGGTACAGCCTGGGTTCTTCTTGCTGCTCATGGTAAATTGTGAGAGGAAAGATAGAAATTGAGGGGAAAACTCTCAGGGCAAAAATGAGCTACAGCTTGATGATTTGGAAAATTTCCAGTCTATCCAGATTGCAAAAGACACTAAAATTAGGAAATTTATTGTTCGGAAAGTATGCTCTGGAGAGAAGGCCAAAGGAGAAACTAGACAGTCTTTAGTGCTGACAGAATTAGGTGTGTGACTCATGGATCCCCTCAACCATCTCAACAGGAAACAGGAATAGAGATGGGATTTTCCAGGAAAGATCTGTGGAGGACCCTCTTGTTTAATGGCATGAATACACAGGAGACCCACATGGTTTTTTAGACTATTAAATCAGCAGAAACAATGCTGACTTGACTTTTGAAAGGCACAGAGACAGGATGGAATGTAAGATGGCTGTTGGACTTCCCAAAATTCTATAGGCAGAAAACAGCCTTATAAAACTACTCAGGTGCAAATATGCGCTACCCTTTAAAGAAAAAGGAAAAATGACTCCAAGGGTAGAGTCTCAAGCCATGGAGTATTACTTACAGGCCTTGAAACCTTGCCCCACTGGATTTTGAAATTACTTGGGCTGCATGACTTCTGTTTTCTACCTTGTAGAGTGGGGGATGTCATAGCTATTATCCTATGCCTGCCTCACCATCTTATTTTGGAAGCAGATAACTTGCCTTCTAGTTTCACAGATCAACAGATAGAGAGGAATTGTGCCCCAGGATGGATCATTCCCAGAATCTCACCCATACCTGATTTAGATGTTTAGATGATGAGATTTGGGACTTTGAGCCAATGAGGTTTACATGAGATTTGGTTCTTCTGGTGATGTTCTCTATAATGGGTTGAGATTCAGGATTATGTTGGGATGGGGTCCACATATTTTGCACATAGGACAGACACAAATCTTTGACTGCCCGGGATGAACTATGGTAGGCATAATAATGCTATGTCCTGTCTCCCACCAACTCCCAACCCCCAACTCTGAAGATATCAGGTCCCTATTCCTGGACCTATAAATGTTACTTTATTTGGAAAATGTCTTTTTAAAAAAAAAAAAAAATTTATTTATTTATGTGACACACAGAGAGATAGAGAACACAAGCAGGGGGGAGCGGCAGGCAGAGGGAGAGGGAGAAGCAGGCTCCCTGCTGAGCAGGGAGCCCGATGTGGGACGCGATCCCAGGACCCTGGAATCATGACCTGAGCCGAAGGCAGACACTTAACCAACTGAGCCACCCACGCGTCCCGGAAAATGTCTTTACAGATGTGATTAAGGGTCTTGAGATGGGGAAATTATCCTAGATTACCCAGGTGAGGCCTAATACCATCACAAGTGTCCTTGTTAGAGAGAGGCAGAGGGGGAGTTAACACACAGAGAGAAGGCAGTAGGAAGATGAAGGCAGATAGTGGAGTGATGAGACCACAGACCAAGGAACGTTGCAGCAACCAGAAGCTATGAGAGGAAAGGAACAGATTCTCCTCTGGAGACCTCCACAGGTAGCATGGCCCTGTGGGCACCTTGATTTTGGCCTACTGAAATTGATCTTTAAATTCTGTCCTTTAGAACTGTGATAAAAAGTGTTGTTGTTTTAAGGCATCAGCTTTATGGCAATTTGTTAAAGCAGACAGAAGAAACTAATACAATGACCCTTAAACATTTAGCCCTTAGTAAATGTTTGCTTTATTTTCCATTTCAATTTGATCTATCCCAGGTTATTACTAAGAGTCATGTAACATTTTGGGTAAATACTTTTTTTTTAAGATTTTATCTACTTAGTGGGGCAGGGGCAGAGGGAGAGGGAGAGAGAGAATCTCAAGCAGACTCCTTGCTGAAAACAGAGCCGGACTCAGGGCTCAATCCCACCTACCCGACTGAGCCACTGGGCACCCCTTGAGGAAATACTTGATTGTACTTTTAAATATTTTTTTCCTTTTTGTCAAAAAAGAATTTAGTAATTTCTCGACCCTTGATTTTTAAAATTGTGATGCTTGGTTTTGATATATATGTATTGCTTTATCTGAGAATCTTTATTCCTTTTTGTAGGAATTCTTCCTGTTATTCTTCTTATATCTTGGGTAGAAGTAATTTTTAACAATGCTACCTTGATTTATATTTATCTTATGAGTATTCCAGATATATATGACAAAAGAGCTCTAAAAGACATTGAAATTATATTAGCTGTTTTAATTAGAGGTGGACTTCAGTTATTAAAACTTAACATGATTGTAGTTAAATGGCAGTGTTAGGCAATAGTTCGCAGTTAAAAAATATATTGACAAATAATTATACATTTATTCTTTTGACATATACTTGGTAGAATGAATACTGGTTAGAATACAGTGATGAAGAAAAATTTTAAATGCATGGTCCCTACCTAATGGAGCTTACATATACTTGTAACTCAGATTCAGCAATTCTAATCATTAGAATCTATCCTGTTATTTAACGATGGTTCCCTTCCCACTTCTCTTTTCATAGTGTTTGATCATATTGGGATTATAATCTCACAAGGGAAGTCACACATTAAACAAACTCAAAAAAAGTATATATGTGAATTGATTTTGAGAAGTGCTGTAAATGAAAAGAACAGATATTACAGGAGAATATCTTGAGGGACCTACTTTAAATGGATGTTCAGATAAGGCCTTTTTCAAAGAGGTGGCGTTGAAGCTAAAACATGAAGAATGAATATTCTTTTCCTCATGTTTCCCACTGCTTCCTCCATGCTAGTTAGGAAAGTTCCTTTAATTAGAAGAAGACCCATGGGCTTCTATCATCAAAATATATCCAGAATCCAGCTACTCTCTATCTCCACCGTCCACTCCATGGTCCACATACCACCCTTGTCAAATTGCAGCCTAGACTTGGGGAAGCCTCCTGACTGGACCTCCTGTTTCTGCCCTTTCCGTATAGTCTAGTTTCAACAGAGGGATGATATTAAAAGGGATTCTGTCACCCTTCTGCCCAAATTTTTTCCAGCAATTTCCTATTCTCAGCGTAGAAGCCAATGTCTTTACAAGGTCCTTCAAAGACTTCCATGATCAGACCCGTGGTTTCTCTTCTTTCTCACTTGCTGCTTCAGATATACAGGTTTCCTCAGTGAACCCATGCCAAGCGCATTTCATGGCCTTTGCACTTGTCCTTCCCTCTGCTTGGAATACTGTTCTTTCATTTCTGCCTGCCTTGATTTTCTTCACTTCTAATTGTGATACATTTGGTAATCTCTGCAGGATAGTGACTAGGTACTTCAGCAAAACTTGGAAATAGAAAGGAGTTGCTGGCTGGGGCTGCCATGTAAGAATATTTAGAGTAGGGTCTTCTTTTGGCTCCAAAGTCCAGTAATCTGCAGACATGACCTGATCGTGCTGTGGATCATGGCCTCCTTAACTCTCAGGCTATGACTGCCTGCACACTGGGTATAAGATCTGTCACACCAGGAAGAGGTGACTGCCAATTCACCCCCTGGGGCCTATCACCCTCTAAAACCTAGAGCACCTACCATACCTGTACCTGAAGCTCAGTAGGACAGCTGTAGTCAGCTGTTTACAGCCCTTTCTCCCAACAATCCACAAGTTCCTGCCCTGTACTTCTAGAGGCATTAAGGACGTCATCTCTCACACCTCACTTTGTCTTTATTTCATTCATCACCAGAAGTCCACCGCTGTCTGGTTATCCTGTCAGTTGCCAATCTCCCATCCCCATCTTTCTGTTTATTCTCTTGCCCAGTCTAACCCCCATCTTCCCCATGCTTCCTCCCAAACTCCTACATTCTCTGGAACCTCTGCTCTGTGGTCAGCTATTAACCCCACATTCTCAACTTCCTCAAATCCTTCCTTTCCCACTTTTTGCCTTTAATAAGCAGCCTAGCTGTCCCCTGAGGGGGACTCCATATACCCTAAAATTCACTCTAGGGACATCTGATTATTCTGTTAACCTCTGAGTTTCTCGAATTCAGGGAATAGGATCATTTTTGTCCTCAATCCCCAATCATTTACATATGTGCACCCTGCACATGTCCCTGCTCCTTTGAGACTTCCACGCCTGGCTGTATCACCCTTTCCTTCTCATTACTGTCATTCAACAGCCTTCTGGTTTTCAGCCTCATTCAGTGAAGACTCAACTCTCAGTTCATAGGTACTTCTCCAGCTCGCCTCTGCCGTGCATCTCTAGGTGACTTCAGTATCCACCCAGACAGCCCATCCAATCTCTGGTAGAGCAGTCCCTTGGCATCCTCATCTTGAGTGGCTTTTTCCTTTAAATTTTGTATTCTTAGACCAAAAACCACTGTCCTTTAGCTCACTTCCAGAAATAATTCTTCATCTTCATTAAAAGTTCCTATTCATTGGTCTTGCCTTAACCAACCCTACTCTTGACATACCAAACTCACATGGTCCAAGCATAGGGAAGGTAGGAAAAATCAGAATGCCATATCTATAAGAATGGTAAAAAGACGCTAAGTGGCAAATCAATAGGCGTCCACTATGTAATACTTGCAACATTGCATGTTTCCATTGTATTTTGGTTTATTTTTTATCTTGCTTGAGATAAATAATCCTGAATATTCTAATTAACGAGTAGATTCTAAGGAAATAGTCTCTTCAAAACCATGTCTAATCAGTTAAATATCAGTACATGTTTATTTAGTGAAATGATAATTTCTAGTTGTGCTCTAGGTGTTTAAGGTACTTCCCAGTCTTCTAAGAAGAAGGTCAAATGAAACATCAGCAAAAATGGAAGAAAAGAAACAAGTAACTTATATCAATCTTAGTAAACTTTAAGTGCTTATAAAGTAATTAAGGTTTGAGATTGTTTGGCCACTTCTTTCTTCTCTAGAGCCTGTCTGGTGTATTTGTAATTGTGAGCTGGCTGTCCTTTGCCCAGCAGGCTTTGGGACACCACCTTTCCCAAACAGCAGGTGTATATTAAGGACATGTAAACTGATTTTAATGATAGAGCAAAATGTAATTAGAAAGGCAAGTCTGTCACAGAAACATTATACCATGCATTGCAAAACCAAATGTAAATAATTTGGATTAGACCCACACCATTGGGTGTTTCTAGTAGCATAAGTAACAGAATTGGTTGTAAAAATAACTCATCATGAATGCTCTTCAGTCCTTTGATTTGAATGTTTGTAAAATGTTTTACTCTGTCTCTAGGACCCTTTTTACAGTTAACTGTGGGAAAAGTTAGTAAATGTGTTCTATTTAGACATGAAGATGGATGGTAATAATTCACACTCATCTGGATTTGCTTTGATTTTCTGATGGTTAGGATGGGTCTTGCCCATGCCATCTGTATCTTCACCTGGTCTTGCTTTGGATCATGACATTATTTGTAGGGTTGCTGACATTCTGTGATAATACACAGACATAAACTACTTTTTTTCTTTGCAGCCTTTTGTTGTTGTTGTTGTTGTTATTGTTATCAGTGTATTATCCCAGCTAAGCCATAGGCTCAGTAAAATCTGTGAGACTGAGGTTGTTTTAATGTCAGATTGTTTTTTCTATAATTATTTTGGCCACTGTTTACCTAACTCAAGGTACTTTAATACTCCTGATCAAATTCTAAGGACATTACATTTATATTCTGTCATAATAACAGTGAAAGATTAAACAAATATTTATGAACCAGAATAAGAATTCAATATTTACCTGTGATAGAGGGTAATGCCTTATTTATCACATTACTACACTGTGACATTGGCAAGTTCTGAAATAGTTTAAAGATGTCTCTCTTGTTTTCCAAATAAAAGGGAAGTAGGCTGCGTGCAATTAAACACATATCAATGTGAATGCATGTGTGAAAAATATCTTCACACAGGGTAGTTTATTTTTTAAAGTTCCTTCAATACACTAATGACATACAATTTAGTTTAACAGCTCGGTGTGTTGTAATCAAGAGTGTGAATAGGCAATCAAATACTTCTGTGAAATTCTCCCCGAAGAATTCATAGCAAGCCTGTTGCTATGGTGCATTCTCACCTGGGACTTGTTTAGCTTCTTTCTCAATCAGATATATTGACAATAATGAGCTAAAAAACAAAAATCCTCATAGAAAACTCAGAATGGAGAAATCGAGATAGATAAATGAAGCAAGGTGGCTCTCCCTTCTTATTCTACTTGCACTTAAGAGTTTTTATTTATGATCCCAAGAGTCTTAAGATCCACTGAAGGCCTTACTGTCTCACTGTAAAGTGAGCTGGATGTCATAGAAGGCACTGTTTGTCAGATGGAAACCAGGGAGAAGATCATCCCTGAAAACTGCTAACTAGATTTTCTCCATCCACAGCAGCTTCCCTGAAACTTTAGAAACTGTGTTCGTTGTTTGAGACCATCAAACTATTCAGACTATTTAGTAGTGCCATCTTCTTTAGATAATGCCAAAGAAGAGCTTATGAGTTGCAGTTATTAAATTGAAGGAGATGATCACATCACAGTTAAGTAACAAACTGGGCAGTGAGACCTTTGATGGATTACCTAGACTCGTATTGTTTTTCAGAGATTATTATCTTCCCCTCTCCACCTTGAAATCAATTTCATTGCCACACTCTGTAGGTCATGGTGTGAGGCTGAAAGACAGTGATAAAGAGCACCAACTCTAGAGTCACACCTCTTAACTTCATATCCCTTCTCTGCCACCTACCAGGTGTGTGACCTTAGACACTTAGGACCTGCAATTCAAAAATGAGAATAATAATACATACCTCATGGGCTCATGGGGTGCTTGTAGAAATTATTAAGTAAGGTGCTTAGCAGCACATAGAGACCATTCATTGGGTATTGGTTGTACTCACCATTTATAATATGCAGAGAAAGCATTAGTATAGTGTCTAGTTCATGGTAAATATCTTATAAATAATAGCCAATTATCCTAGTGTCATTATAACGCTTTAAAATGAATCTGTGCCAGATACAGTCTTATTAAAAACATCGGCCAAAATATAAGGGAATGGTTAAAATTTGATATAATTCTGTCATAGAAAATTTTAGTCCCATGAATGAGATGGGAGAGAGCCAGAAAACATCCAAGCCCATCTGTATTCTGTCCTAGAGCTGCAAGGCTGCTGGGTCTGGAGTCATCAGCCCTGCAGCCTTTGCAATGAAAATGTCATGGTTCTTAAGTTAAATCCATCCAGCTAAGTATGTTCTGTTCTGAGACACTGTGTTCAAATCAACTTGTGTGTACTACTGAGAAAATGCTGATTTGCCAAATCATGTATTTTTACCTACTGTTTGATATTCTTTACGTTCATTACCCAGTGCTGTTATAATGTTCCATTTTAATTATACATACATTATTTTAAAAAAATAAGTGTCACAGATGTTGATTTAAGTTGATTATTTAGCTTTAGATTCAAGGAGAGCGAGGAATAGCCATAGCCTGTGGTGGTCCTCTCCATAGCCCTTTTATTCACTCTGCTGGTAGATTCAGGTTTCCTGAAGCAAATTGTGTTATCCTGTCTGTCCAGTGGGACCCAGTCTCCATATCCTTACTCAGATATGTGCAGGTAGGCATGGTCCTAGCACCTGAGGTTGATGGCACGCCCCTCTGAGGCAGGTGCAGACCAGCCTGCTGGCCTCTGCTTACCTGAGCCTAAGGCCCTGGGTAGGAGCATTGACCGAACCTAACAGTCTGCTGACCGTTTGCACTAAGCATTCAGTTCAGAGGAAGCATCCTCTTGCCATATCAACTTCTTGCTTTTAGAAGGAGAGAAGACAGCTAAAGAATTCAGCTTGATATTTTCATGTCTGTCCATTAGAGGTATGAGCTTTTGGCATGAAAAGTACTGGCCGAGGGGCACCTGGGTGGCTCCGGGGCTGGCTCCGCGCTCTGGCTCCGCGCTCGGTAGGGAGGCTGTTTCCCTCTCCCTCTGTCCCTCCCCCAGCTCAAGCTCTTGCTCGGCGCTCTCTCTCTAAAATAAATAAATGAATCTTTGGAAGGGAGGGAGGGAGGGAGGAAGGAAGGTAGGAAGGAAGAAAGGAAGGAAGGAAGGAAATTACTGGCCAAGATATCCTTAGAAAAGAGGAAAACTACTGTTTGTTTGTTTTAACTTTTTTTAAAAGATTTTTTTATTTATTTGACAGAGAGAGACAGCGAGAGAGGGAACACAAGTAGGGGGAGTGGGAGAGGGAGAAGCAGGCTTCCCGCTGAGCAGGGAGCCGGATGTGGGGCTCGTGGGGCTTGATCCCAGGACCCTGGTATCATGACCCGAGCGGAAGACAAACGCTTAATGACTGAGCCACCCAGGTGCCCCTTAATTTTATTTTATTATGTTAATCACCATACATTACATCATCAGTTTTTGATGTAGTGTTCCATGATTCATGGTTTGTGTATAACACCCAGTGCTCCATGCAGAACGTGCCCTCTTTAATACCCATCACCAGGCTAACCCATCCCCCCATCCCCCTCCCCTCTAGAACCCTCAGTTTGTTTCTCAGAGTCCTGTTTTTTGTTTTTTTTTTTTAAAGATTTTATTTATTTATTTGACAGAGAGATAGAGAGCACAAGTAGGCACAGAGGCAGGCAGAGGGAGAGGGAGAAGCAGGCTCCCCGCGGAGCAGGGAGCCCGATGCGGGACTCGATCCCAGAACCCCGGGATCATGACCTGAGCCGAAGGCAGCCGATTAACCAACTGAGCCACCCAGGCGCCCCTCAGAGTCCTGTTTTTAATGTTCCTAAAATAGACATAAGGAAGGAGTTCCTTTTTAAAAAGTTTGAGATTTAATTGACATAAAACATTACATTAGTTTCAGGTGTACAACATAATGATTCAGTATATGTATATATTGTTAAATGATCACCATAGTAAGTGTAGTTAAGGAATTTCTTAATGGGGTAAGATGATAGAAGATACTGAATAAAGGCTCTGTGCCTTAACTCACTATCTGAATATTAAAGAACAACTTAATATGTTTACCCACCATCCGCATACTGTTTTTTTGGCATTGATATTTTGTTATCTTTAAGCTGGCTATATAAAGAAATTATGCATTTTAATTTTGTGAGAGTTGTGAGAGCCCCTAAATTTGCTAAGGTTGCTTGTTCTGAAACTTAAGAAATCGAAAGTAGAGCATAGGATAGTAGCAAGAAGCAACCTCTCTTCTCTCAGTCATTTGTTATGAAAGGTGCTTCAGCCACTGCTTTCTTCTTATGATTTTATATATATAATATTGGATCCTCTTAAATGAAGATTAAGAGGAGAGAACAAAAAAATGACAAAGCAGAACTATTGAGAACAGAATACGATCAGATGATGAAAGAAAGATAAATTATTAACTGAGTGTTGTAATAACATTGTACAATGCCAACAGCTTAGTAAAAATGGAATCCAAGACATCTGTCTTTGGTCCAAATTACTTCCATTTTTTCCTCTTCTTAGGAATTGAAAATATATTCCCAATTTTTTGGCAAATATTCCTCAGAGGAGAATATGGTACATTTTTGTAATGTATATTTTTACTTTATACAATGCCTAATTCTTTAAAAACAGCTTGACAGTTTACACAGCCTTTAGCATCTTGTTCATATACTCACATCAGCTTCTATGTGATGTGGGTGTTATCCCCATTTAACAGATGATTAAACTGGGGATTATAAATGTTAAAGTGATTTGTCTACTATTATACAGCTGGTAAGTGATAGAGCCTAGATTCAGATCTAGGTTGGACTCCAAACCCTATAATCCTTCCTTCTTTGTTTTAAATTCTAGGGTCTGGGATGGCCAAATCTGGCCCTCTACCTGTTTTTGTTTTTCTGTTTGTTTGTTTTGTTTTTTGTATAGCCTACAAGCAAAGAGGTTTTTTTACATTTTTTAGCAGTTTAAAAATAATCAGAAGAATATTTCATGACATTTGAAAATTAGATGAAATTCAAATTTCAGTGTCCATAAGTAAGAACAACCACACTCATTTTATGTTACTTTCTCTGGCTGCTGTCATACTACCAGGACAGTGGTGGCTAGTTGTGACAGAAACATCGCTCACTGTCAGCAAAGCCTAGAATATTACTCTCTGCCCCCTTTTTTATTAAAGATTTATTTGAGAGAGAGTGAGAGAGTGGGGCGGAGTGGGGGGGGCAGAGAGAGCGAGCGAGAGAATCTTGAAGCACATTCCCCGCTGAGTGCGGAGCCCAATGCAGGGCTCCATCCCAGAACCGTGAGATCATGACCTGAACCGAAACCAAGAGTCAGATGCTCAAGCCACTGAGCCACCCATGCGCCCCTATCCAGCCCTTTATAGAAAACATTTGCCAACTCCTGCTCTAGGATATCAGTACCAAAATCTGTGATTAGAAGTTTTTTTTGGAACATGAAAATTCATGAAAGCTTTCACACACCTTAGGTCTTTTGATGGTACCAACAGCTAGTGAGGCAGATGGTGTTTGCCTTCTTGTACCAGGCAACCAGGAAATGGATGCCAAACCACATGGTCTCATCAGCACCACACAGCTTTTCATGTTCACTAGCTTTCTAGGTACATAATTTTATTTGGCATCTTAAAGTGGGGGGTTATTTTGACATTTCAGCTTGAATGTTATAATCCAATTTCTCATTGTCATGAAGAGAAACTTCATGTCAGAGTTTGTCCACTCTGCTCCTGGGGCCCCCACACAGACCTCCTGGGGCCGATTGTGAGATTCAGGCACTCATACTCTCTGCCTCTCCTTCCCTCTTCTTCCTCTCACTTCCTTTCTGCCCACCATAGTGCCTGTCACTTAGTAGGCACTCAGAGTTTAAACAAATGAATATTTAACCAAATCAGTCTTCTAATTACAGAAGAAAAAGCCATAATACTGGTTTTATCCTTGTAGATAAAGCCTTTCACTACTGAATTTTGTGAAAGTTAATAGAATCTTGGACAGAAGAAACTAGTAAAAAAAAAAAATAGAAATGTGAATTTCAAGATACTTTTTGTTGCAGAATTTGGCTTAAATTGATGTAGAATTTTGGGTTTTTAAAAATATATAGAAGTAACCCAAGTATCAATCAACGATGAATGTATAAACAAAAGGTATTGGTATAAACATACAATAGAACATTTTCAGCCTTAAATAGAAAGGAAATTCTGATGAATGCTGCAACAGATAAAACTTGAAAACATTGTTTTAAATGATATAAGCCAGTCACAAAAGGACAAATATTGTGTGACTCCACTTAAGTGAGATACCTAGAGTAGTCCAATTCATAGAGACAGAAAATGAATGTTGGTTGACGGGCTGGTTGGAGGGAAGAATTAGGAATTATTATTTAATAGGCACAGAGTTTCAGTTTGGGAAGACAAAAAAGTTCTGGATATGGATGGAGGTGGTAGTTGTCCAGCAGTGTGACTGTACTTACTGCCACTGAACTACACACTTAAAAATTGTTGAAATGATAGTTTTATACTATCTGTATTTTATCACAATAAAAAAGACTGTAAATGTATATGTAAGTAATAACTATTTTAAAAAAACATTTTACTTAGAATACCTATCAATTATATAATACCATAAAACGACTATTTCAAACTATTAATATTTTTAGTTTATCAAATGAAAAATTTACCGCTTGGTATATAGTACCTAAGTGATTTGGCCCGAAAATTATTTAAGATGTAAAGTTAAGTGTAGCATCCTCTTTCATGTTTTATTTCCAAAATTTATGTTGATATATACAATTTATAAGAAAAATTGTATAAATTTAATTTTATGGTTACACTGAGCATAAGTTGCTCTTTTCTTCCTTATTAGCAATTTATGGAAGAAAATTAATTAAAACCATAGAGCAAGCTGAGAAGCACCTTTCTCCCAGGCGCCCCTCTAAAGGTACCAATTCTTTATTAAAGAGTCCTGCGGAGTTTCAAGAGAAATATATATAGTGGAATCCATTAGATCAGTCAATTCATTATACATCATCTATTTTCAAATAAGATAATACTGTTGTCATGTATTTCACGCCCTTCATGAAAACTAATTCTTAAAACATTGCCTTCTTTAATAGGTCAAAATTGGAACATTTAATTAATCGTGAAAATTAACGTCTTGGTGTGGTTTTACATGAATAGACAACTCTAATTCTATTTTATTTATACAAGTAATACCAAGTGAAAGCCCAAGCTAAGAGAAATTAAATATTCAAAAAAGTATAAAATTGAAAGTAAGCCATCCTACAAATGTAGGGTTCCCTTTCCCAACCATTAACACTTTCCCCAAAATTAAGTTTCTTGAGTATATGTCAAGAAAAAAATTTTCTGCATACTCTAGCAAAAAGTAAGTCTTTAGAAAAACAACTGCCTGGGGGCGCCTGGGTGGCTCAGTCGTTAAGCGTCTGCCTTCGGCTCAGGTCATGATCCCAGGGTCCTGGGATTGAGCCCCGCATCAGGCTCCCTGCTTGGCGGGAGGCCTGCTTCTCCCTCTCCCACTCCCCCTGTTTGTGTTCCTTCACTCGCTGTCTCTCTCTGTCAAATAAATAAATAAATAATTTTTAAAAAAAGGAAAGAAAAAAGAAAAACAACTGCCTGGCTCTCCTTTCCTGAATAATCTTTCTTGGAGATTATTCCCCACATTAATGCATGTGGATTTACTTAAATCCTTTCTAGGATTGCATGCAGTCCTATTAATATAGATGTATGTAACATATTTAATCAATTCCTCATTGATGGATGTTAGATTGTTTCCAGTTTTATTTGGTTGGTTTTGTGTACTTTTCCAAGTATAGCCAGAGTTTCAGCCTTTGAACTGGTGGGCCAATGGGTAGCTACATTTTTTATTTTTTTAGATATTGTTAAATTACCCTCCAAGAGTTTGCACCCATTCACATTCTCACAGCACCTTTTCTCCGTACCTTTACCAGTGCTGCACACTCTAAGTGTGCTAAGTCCTATTACTCATGGTTAGAATGGACCTTTATAGGTCATTAGAATATTATTGAACCCCGTAGAGTACTTTAATCTTCAAAAAAAGCAAAAATAACAGTTCTCCTCTCAGTCAGAATACTGTTTTCCAGGAATTAGACTATTCCTTAAACAGGATCTGTCCTGGTAGTATTCAAACAATACTTCATTTCTTTCTTGCTGCTGCTTTTTTTTTTTTTTTTTTAAGATTTATTTATTTATTTTAGAAAGAGAGAGTGGGCGGGGCAAGGGGAAAGAGAGAGAGTGAATCTTAAGCACACTCTATGCCGAGCGAGGAGCCTGACGCAGGACTTGATCCCACGACCCTGAGATCATGACCTGAGCCAAAATTAAGAGCAGGACGCTCAACCAACTGAGCCACCCAGTAGCCCCAATAATACTTCATTTCTTTAGCCTTCTTTTCTTTCTTAATTTTCTGAATTAGATTTTAATTCAAGAAGTCCCATGCCAGTTGTAAAAAGTGAAACAGTATAAATATAAAGATAAAAATGTAAATAGTATCTCCATCCCTTTCTCAGTCCTACCCTCCTGAAGTTACCAATTTTACTGACCTGCTACATTTCTATCACAATTTTCTCCATGTTCAGACCAACTCATGGAATATTTTTTATTGTATTATTTTTGTGTGTTTTAATCAGTTCTCCCAACTGATTTTTTCACTTAATCATGTATAGTGGTTTTTCTGAGGCAGCAGATAAAGGTTCAGCTTATTCTTTTTAATAACTAATTTTAGTCATTACATGTATGTAGTGTGGAGATTCCATAGTTTGTTAAAATATTGCCATGTAGATATACATTCAAATTGTTTCTAACAGTGCTGCACTTAATATTTCATATATGTGGTTGTTTTTATTTCTGTAGAGTAGATATCCAGAAGTAGAATTGCAAGGTCATGGGGAATATGTATTTTTCACTTTAATAGATGTTATCTGGTTGTTTTCCAAAAGGGTTGTAGCAAATCACACTAACATGAGTGGTAGGTGCAAGTACCTTTTTACCTGACTTCTCCCCAGCTCTGGATGTTTCCACTTTTAAAATGTTTACTTATATGGGGCACCTGGGTGGCTCAGTGGGTTAGCCTCCAACTCTTGGTTTTGGCTCGGGTCATGATCTCATGGGTGGTGGGATCGAGCCCCCCGTAGGGCTCTGTGCTCAGTGTGGAGTCTGCTTAAAGATTCTCTCCCTCTGCCCCCTCACCTCACTTGTGCATGCTCTTTCTCAAATAAATATATAAATCTTTTTTTTAAATGTTTGCTAATATGATGAAAATGACATCTCATTGTTACTTGATTTTCTTTCTCCTAATGAATGAAATTGAGCAGTTTTTTCCAATATTTTAATTAACATTTACATTTCATCTTCGGCCACTTGTTTTGTTTGATACCCTTTGCCTAATTATACTATGTTTTTGTAAAATTTGTTTATATGAGATTTTAAATACCTGTTATATATTAGAAATATCATTTCTCTTGTTTCTGGTCATTTGACTTTGTTCGCATGATGTTTTGGCATATGAAGTTTTATTTTTATGTAGTTAAATATTCCTGTCTTATTCCTTATGATTTTGGGGTTGCTTGTCTTCTTATGGAGGTCTCTGTCATCCTAAGATTATATCCTAAGATTATAAACATATTCTCCTAGTTTATCTTTACATAATTGGGGGTTTTTCTACATTGATTATAGGATGTGGGGGGGGGGTGGCTGCGTGTGCACACACGTGCAGTTTGAGGTAGTAATCTAGCTTTGTTTTCTCTAATTATACCAGCAGTTCTTTTCTCATTGAATGAAATTCTACTTTTGTCATAATTAGGAAGTTGCCATATATACTAGCATCTGGCTCTTTAATTCTTATTACATTGCAGGGCTTTATTTGATTTGGGAAGAAAAGTTTTGAAACAGGAAAATCTATTACAGTTCTAAATATAACCTTCGGGAATAGAAAATGAGACAACCTCAATTTTTTCAGCTACCTGTAATGGAAGGAGCAAGAATATAGAATTCCACTCCTGTTCTTTACTTATTAATTACGTGACCTTGAGCAAGTCATTTATTTTGCCTCTCCCACCATAAGATTGCTCAACTCAGTAGTGGCCTGTACTTTTATAAGGATTAGAGAAAATAGATGTAGAGTGCCTGACCCATAGTTGGCATTCATTCAGCGGTACCTAGTATTATTATTAGTGTTACGATTTAACAAGAAATAAGGAAGTAAGATGTTTAGTATCAAATTGTACTGTTCAAAACCTAAGCAGGTTTATTTCTTCATGAGTATATATTATATACAAGAGAAAAAGAATTCTAAATGTGGTAATTTAATGATTCTTTCAGATAAATATATTAATCTGAACAATAAAAATAACATTCAAATCTGGTACGTTTTTTCCTAAAAACATGTCTCTTTTTTATCTTTTTTTCTAATGAGAGCCATAGACTTAACACAAGTAAAAAGCAACAGCATGTAACTTTACTTTTTTAGGTAAGTGGGGGAAATACAGCTATTAAATAAGGGTAACAAAGAGTAAATGAAAATTGCTTTTATATCTAGCTAACCAGTGGAAGAAGCAGGGTGTCAGAGGACAAAGCAGGAGAGGCAGAGAAAGAGAGACCTGGCGTGTAGAAAGACAAAGAGGCACACTGTGAACCTGAAGACTGCAGTGGGCATGAGTCTGGACACAGCCATATTGAGATGGGACTCAGCCTATAGCTAGACATGCCCCAGTTCTGACCTGAGGCTTTAGTGTTCTTTGTAGGTTAGATATATCCTATGGTTATCAATAATACATTGATTTTCTTAACCTTATATCTCAAGAATCCCAGGACAAGTTATGGAGGTTTAGAAAGGAAAGATGATGTTAGCGGAGCCATACAGATAAAATGTAAAAATAAAAAGTTCAGAAGACAAAAAAAGTTGAATGCCTCTTACACCTCTTGAGCTGGATAACAAGCCTTCACAAGGAACCATTTAATTGGCTAGGGCCCAACCATTAAATGTACATTCTAGGGGCGCCTGGGTGGCTCAGTCGTTAAGCGTCTGCCTTCGGCTCAGGTCATGATCCCAGGGTCCTGGGATCGAGCCCCGCATCGGGCTCCCTGCTCCGCGGGAAGCCTGCTTCTCCCTCTCCCACTCCCCCTGCTTGTGATCCCTCTCTCACTGTGTCTCTCTGTGTCAAAAAATAAATAAAATCTTTAAAAAAAAAAAAATACATTCTAATTCTACTAATTGCGCACACACTTTAGCCATAAAATATCTGCAAAACAGAAAGAACAACTATAAAATAAGCTTAGTAATTAAAAAAGTATCATCATAAGAAAAGATCTACCTGTGCTGGTTGGTATTTGTTTCCTTTTCCCATTACATTTCATTAAGTTACTAACCAAATCTTAATCATTTTTTGAATTAACCTTATTCCCTAATGCTACTTATTAGACCTATTGAAGAAAGGAAGATTAAATTTAGCCTTTGTTTCTTTTACCATTTTTATGGGTTTTGCTATGCTTGCTATAACCAGTCCACATGGAGAAAGTGGAAGATTGGTCATTTATTTTTCTCAGTTTTCTATTTCCGTAAATAATGATTTATTTGCATTATTATCATCTACTGTGCAGTCAGTTAACTCTCAAATAAGCATCTAACATTACGTGATACACATCACTGATCTTACTAATTTTGAAATATTTATGTACTAGAAAACCAGATAAATTGTTAATGTTAAGTTATTATTTTTCATAATTTCTTAATGAACTTTAAAGTAATGGCTAATAAAATTTTCAAGGTATTACATTTTAAGGAAAACTTTCCTTGTGTTTTTGACATTAATTCTGCCAAATAACTTACCTTGTTGGAAAAATGACAAGTTATTGTCCCCTGCAACAGACACTGGCTCTAGGTATCCATTTCCCATGTGGTCACCCTTCCTCAATATGCATTTTACTACTAGGATTTCTCTAAGTATAAATAATTTTAAGCAGTAGTAAAACCTCAACTAATAGAAGACAACTAGAATTATTTATATTTACAAGTACACACACACATATATATTCTGCTTTTTAGGAGAGAAAATAAATGGAAATAAAAGAAGGCATTCCTAGTTCAGCAACTTAAAATGTCTGTCAGTTGGTGGGCAGGTTTTTAAAAATGGTGTGCCGCCCCTGGGAAACTCCTCATTTTCTGAAAGCCAGGGTATGAAGCCTGAGAGATCAGAGAATTCAAAAGGTAGAAGTAGATATAAGCAATTGTGGGATGGGGAGAAGTAAGCAGTGGCATAAGATAAGCATATTAATGGCAATAAATCACAGTGTCACTGAAATGCGCACATTATTTATTTTAAAAAATAAAACCTTAATTTGCCCATGTCACCATGAATAATAGGAAATTTCTGATAGAGCTAATTTGTTGGGACACCTGGGTGGCTCAATCAGTTAAGCATCTGCCTTTGGCTCAGGTCATGTCCCCAGGGTCCTGGAATCGAGTCCCGCATCGGGCTCCTTATCCATCGGGGAGCCTGCTTCTCCCTCTGCCTGCTGCTCCCACCTACTTGTGCTCGCTCTCACTCTCTCTCTCTCTTGCAAATAAGTAAATAAAATCTTAAAAAAAAAACAAACTAGTTTGTTAAAAGAGCAGTCAACAAAATTATGGGAAACCCGGGTTCTAGTCCCCGCTCTGCCCTCACATATCCCTATGACTTTAAATAAAAGTAGAACATTATTTTGTACCATTGATTACCTACATTGTAAGGATATGATCATTATCATATCCGAAATGCTTTAAGAGCCTAAAAAAGGATCAACCATAATATATTATGGCTGTCTCTGGTACAAATACTCAGGAATCAGTTAGTTTAAAAATTTATGCAATCAGTTATAAATACAAATCAAATGTGCTGTATACAATTCACCCTGAGTGAATTAGGGTTTTCTTGTTTTGCTTTTGCAGGGAGCTAGAGGGATACTGAGATTAATGAAATAGATTCCACTCTTCTTCAAGAAGAATCCAGCT
Source organism: Phoca vitulina (assembly GCF_004348235.1). Lineage (NCBI taxonomy): Eukaryota > Metazoa > Chordata > Mammalia > Carnivora > Phocidae > Phoca > Phoca vitulina. The sequence continues at coordinate 71,521,165 of NW_022589704.1, read as the reverse complement.
TGGTATTGAGTACATGTAATGGGCCAAGCACTTTGCCCAAGGGCTAGATAAAGGTTTGTGGGCGGGCGCCTGGGTGGCTCAGTTGTTAAGTGTCTGCCTTCAGCTCAGGTCATGATCCCAGGGTCCTGGGATCGAGTCCCACATCGGGCTCCCTGCTCAGCGGGAAGCCTGCTTCTCCCTCTCCCACTCCCCCTGCTTGTGTTCCTGCTCTCACTATCTCTCTCTCTGTCAAATAAATAAAATCTTTAAAAAAAAAATAAAGGTTTGTGGGCATTCATGGCAGGGTAATATTTCAGGGTTATGGAACAACATGAGAAAAAGCTTTGAGTGGTATGTATAAAAAACCATAAATAGTTCAGTCTAGGTGCATGAGAGAGAGTGACAGCAAAACATTTTTGTTTTGTATTTGGCTGAGGTCGGGAGTGGGAGGGCACACTACCTTGGGTCTTAAAATACAGCTGCATTGACTTCATAAATTCTATTATGGGTGGGGTAGGAAGGTTATGGTGCACAATGGTTAACACTGTGGAATTAGGAGTCAGGCTCATTTGATTTCAGATCCTGGTTTTGAATGACCTGAGGCAAGTCAGCCCTCTATGGAATGAGGGTAACCCTGACTACTTTGCTGGCTGAATGGGGAGTTAACCAAGTAGTGCATTTAAAGCACTTAGCAGAGAGCCTGGAGCCCAGACAGCTCTCAGTATAAGATAGAGATTATTAATGATTAGAATTGTGCTTTCAACAGATATAGCTAGGAAAAATGTGAAAAGCAGAGGCAAGGCCTTTGACCACCATGGTGGGGGGAAGACTGAGAGAGGGGTTACTGCATTAGTCCAAAGTTAATGTGAGCCTGAATTAGGGGGAATGGCAGGAATGGTGGGGAAGGGAATGGACTCAACCCATGTTAGAAAGGTGGAGTGACAGCATTTAGGAAAGCATTTACCATGAGAAGTATGGGGAGTAAGAGAAAGGAAGGAAATGGTAAAAACACTTATGGTTTGAGCCTGTGTGAGAGGAGAAGGGTGTAGGACACTGGTCCTTGAAGTTCTGCGTGCATGAGAATCTCCTGGAGGACTTGTTCAAGCACAGGTGGCTGGGCCCTACCCCTTCTGATTCAAAGAAGTTTCCAGGTAGTATTGATGCTAATGCTGCTGGTTCAAGGTACACACTTTGAGAACCACTGCAGTAGAGAAAAAACACAGGAGGCAGGGGAGGTATAGCAGAATGCAGGACACATCTTCAGGTACAGCCACTTAGCCAAACATTGAATCTGACTAGAGATAGTGAATTTGTATATCACCAGTGTGTATGGACCTGTGTGATGGTCACATTGCCAGGTGAGAGATTGAAGAGCCAATGACAGTGAGTTAGCATTAAGGCGACAGTTTTTTTAAAAGCCATCAGTGGCGCTATAAAAAATGCTTGGACTTTTACCTGTTTACCTTGATGTTCTCATCTGCACCTGGTTCTAGGCAAAAAGCTTTCCTTGTGTGTTTTAATGTAAACTTCCCTTCCTTTATTTTGACTTCTAGTAAAGGAGCTTTGGTGACAGTGTTACAGATATGAGCCTGAGCTTTAGAATAAAAATTTAGAGGTAAACTTCGCTGTTTTCTCTCTGCTTCACTAAAACTGAAGGATAAGATATCGAAGCTAGAACCTGGTATAATCTTGTGTGATTTGGGAGGATAAAACAATAAAGATCTTACTGTTGCTCATCCTTGTTGGAATGTCAGCTAGTATAACAAAAAATCAGATGGGTAATTATATCTTGTATTTTTCTTTTATCTTAAACAAGATCTATAATGTAAGAAGCAATGGGCATAATAGAAGGCATAGTCCAGCAGAGGTGTCCTAATCAGATGTACCCTTCATATTTTCAGAGTGGGATGAGGTCAGCAGTTTCCATTTGAATGTTAACCCTTTGTGGTGCCCTGCCTTTTGTAAATATTCTGTCTGGACAAAAGTAATTAAAATTTTGTGTTCCAGTGTATAAAATTCATTACTTCAAGATAAAATTTATTACAATAAATGAGCTTTATTTTTCAGTATTGCCTAAGTTGTGTTCTGCAAGATGGTATTGTTTTCTTGAGACGTTAATAGTTGTTCCTTGAAAAAGAAAAAATGTGCTTAGTCTCAGTAAATCAAAGAATCGCTAGGTTATACAAAGGTAAGCTGATTTCCTATTGGTAAACTTCTCAGAACTTTTAATATGCTAGTGTTGCCATGAATCTCCAAGATTTGGAATCTTCTGGGCAGCATTTCCCAAACCTTGTTGACCTGGAACCCCTTCCTTTCAGGGCATATTTTATGAGACACTGATGTTCTCATAACACAGTTTGAGAAAGGCAGTGTTAGTTGTTTAAGTCTTTTTAATTTTGAATTTCCTTTTAACAAAGGGAATTAGCCAGTACAAGGGATATCATGTCCATCTCCCTTGTACTGACTAATTCTCTTTGTTAATAATAATTAATTATGCACGAATTAGGGACTGCCAAGTAGACCTTCTAATGATTTGTCAGTTATTAAACTGCGAAAGAAAGTCAGGACATTTAATCTCCTCTACCTTCCTGACTAGTTATTTGGAGGCTGAGAAGTTCAAGGATCCTTTGAAAATGTGGCTCCTTTGCTTTTAGTACCAGCCTAGATTAAAGAACAGCATTTAGGATGTTTTTGAGGATTTCTTATTTGTTCTTAAATAATCATTTTTAAAATAGTTCCCTAGGCCTAGCTCAAGATCCTCAAAGGTATGATCATGACCATAATTTGCTCATATTTTGAAGATGAGAAAGAGGAAAAAAATGCTCTAGTATATCCTGAGAGCAGGACCTATCCAGCACAAACCTATGTACTTTAAAAATCTAACATATTATTTGGTGATAATTAATCTCTTAGTGATATAAAACTTTCTTTCAGCATACCAAGGCAGAAAAGTAAATTATTTTTTGGAAGATTTTTAAGCAAAAATGATTGAAATAAAAATGCTTTCTTGCTTCACCACTGATTGCACCACATAATGACCATGTCCGTTTTCTTCTTTCAGTATAACCAGTACTCAGTACTTCCTGCTGAGATTTATAGGCATGGAAAGGCATGTTGACCCGTGGTGTGTTGTACATGTTCTGCTGATGTGAAATGATTTTTAGTACACAGATGCACCTCTTTAAAAAATTTTTGTGTATTTTAATTTATATTAAGAAAATTATAAAAAGCTTTAGAAACCAGGATTTTAATTATTTTAATATCCAAGACACTGTGTTTTCAAAACGAGTCAATTTAAAGAAAAATATTTGGCAAAAGATAGTATAGGTCAAAGGGGAAGGAAGCAGAGATTGAGGAGTCCTGAGATCAAGATGCTTTCTGATGAGAAACATTTGAGCCTTAAACTGAGAGGAAACACTGAAGAGTCAGGAAAAAGAAGCAAAATCCTGGAGGAGGCCAGAGGGTGTGGAGGGGCTAGCCGTAGACAGGAAGGGGCCACTCCCTCCACTAAGTCTGGAAGAGAACAGAAGATTAGTTGAGTGTGGGGACAGGAAGGAAGTTGGGGTATCATCACTCATGGCCTGCTATGATGCCCACTGCTCTTTCTTAATTGTCATCATCACAGCAGTAATAACTATGGTAGCTGCTCCTGAAGCAGTAAATCAGAATAACTAGAAGAAAATAGATAATAGTGATGCAAGTGGGCAACTGTAGTTGGACTGCATGGGCCGCAAAGCACGATGAGCTTTTGCACATATTTAGAAGAATAATGGTTTTTATCAGTTAAGGAAAAAAGAACACGACATACTAACATCAGGAATGTAAGAGGGAATGTGATTCCAGATCCTACCTGGCATGACGACAATGAGGAATATTATAAACAATTTTATGCTAATAAGTAGAGAGAGTGAGGAGGCAGGACTTTTTGGTACTTTAGGTATGGCCTGTGAAGAATGTATAGTCTTTACCAGAGAGAAAGGGGCAGAAAAAGCAATATTTTCAGGAAACTACATTTCACTTAAAACCTTTTGAGTCTTCTTAGTAACCCAGCGGTGGAGAATATTCTGAGTAAATAATGAAGAGTTTATAAGGAGAGAATTTGCAAACTGGAGTGAGGCTTCCATAGGGCACAGTTGAAAAGGGTCAGGAGATAATGTCACTACTGGCCATCAGTGAGGACTTAAGAAGGGTTTGAGAGAGACTAGGAGGCCACAGGAGAATAAGCTATGCCCTGTTTTCAGTGCCAACAGCCGTGTCCTTGAAGCTAAGGTGGAGCTCTTCCTGCTTATTAAAGAAGATGAGAGTGGAAGTACCTAATGCTAAAAGCTTCCTGGGGCTTCTGGAAACCAGAAGAAGTAGACAATAGCCTCGTGACTAAATGTGCAGGATCCACAGTGTTTGTTTGAAAGGAACACTGAATCACCAATTCAAGGCCTCATTGAGGACTGAAGTGCCTGGAAGTTTAGGTAAAGAAAGGTAAACCTAAATAAGAAGGGAATAAGACAGAGATTTCACTGCCAGTGAGCAGCAGGAACAGGTGGATATGTATGATAAAGAACTAACTAGAAGTCTCAGAAACGGAAAATATTGTCATTGGAAAACAAGTAAAATCTCAGGGCACATAGAGAAATAGTGAGTTGAAAATAATACTGAGAAATTTCCCCCTGAATATACTTCAGAGTAGCTAAGAGAAAATATGAAAAATCTATTAAGACTCTAATTTCTGACATACCCAGCCATTCCTTTCCCTGAAGGAAACTAAATATGCTGAGTAAAATGTTTTGCATTGTTTTTTGTTTTTTGTTTTTTAAAGCAGGGCTAAGCTGGAAAGTAAAGAATTCACAGAAACCAAAACTGAAATGAAAGTGGGAATCTTAAACTAAGTAAGCAGTAAGTAAACCTGGCTTTCACCTTGAAGGTACCTGCCAAACCTAGGTGATCTTGAGCATGCCATTTGGCAGCGACATGCTACCTGCCATTTGAGGGCTGCCCAAGGTGGGGAGTCTACCAGGAGATCCCTTGCCCAAAGCTAAAATTTTACAAAACTGCATTAGTGTAAGGGTAATAAGAAACTTGCCCCACAGAAGAGGACAAGCCTGGGTGCTGGAAATAGGGAAACATTCTCACACGTGTGAGAATTTAGGATACCTATGATTTTCAAAAATCTAAATGACCAATAAACATGAAAAGATGTCGGTTATCAGGGAAATACAAATTAAAACAAATGCATGATAGCTTCCCATATTTATCAGATTACCAAAAAAGGAAGTGGGGATTTAAGCCCCCAAATGCAAATTGATGTCCATGAGAATGTGGAGAAACTGGAACTCTATCATATTTTGCTGACTGGAATACAAATTGGTACAACTGCTTGGGAAAATAATTGTGACAGTCATTATCCAGTAAAGATGTGCATTACCTTCAGCCCAGCAATTCCATTTCTAGGTCCCTACTGTGGAAAAGTCAGGCACACGTGCACAAGTACAAGGATGCTTATGTGGCAGCAGGCTTATAACTGCACACAATTGGAAACAACCCAAGGATTCATCATGTTGAGAACATATAAATACATTGCGCTCTAGCTGTGCCATAGAATACTGCTGAGAAAGGAAAATAAATGAGTTCTGTTCTACTGATACTGATATATCTCAAAATCATAATTAAAGCAGTCTGCACAAGTCTGCACAGTATTACCACTGATGTAAGTTATGTGAACATGCAAGACAATACTATAAGTCATCTATGGATCTGGAAATATGGAGTAGTAATTATAAAATATTCACATGAATATTAAACACCAAATTCAGGTTAATGGTTTCTTCTGAAGAGGGAGCGAGAGAAATAGGATCCATGAGAGAGAAACTAGGGTGTTTCAATATATCTGTAATATTTTATTTCTCAAAAAACCTGAAGCAAATGTAGCAAAACATTAAGATTTGCTATATGTGGGTCAGTTTCTCCAAAGCTCATTGTGTTATTGTCCATACTTTTTCTGTGCATTCGAAGTATCTCATGGTATTTAAAAATCAAGAGAGAAAATTTCTCTCTTTATATAAAAGGAGGCCAAAAAACAGTACTTAGGTTGGGTGAGGTGGAATTTTGGGTGCAGAGTATTTATTACAGATAGACACTTGAGGAGAGGGGAAGGAAAAGCAGGATTGAGTAGAGGAAAAGTTCAAACACTCTGCAGGCTGGCCCAGCCCACAGGGAGCTCTGGAGCAAATCTGGGCCCTGCCTTTGTACACCTACCTCAATCAGTGGCTGGCTGCAACCTGCCCAGAGGGCATGCCCTTGAGCCAGGCGGTTCTCTGCAGCTGAGGCACCCCTGAGGTGGCTGATAACTGGGCAGCAAGTCCTTCCTTGGGCTTCCTGCCCAGCTCTGTCCACCATATAAAGCATGAAAATGAAGTTTTTTTTCTTCTGTTCTTTTGGCTCACTGTCAGAGAATATTTATCAGTGTATTTTCCTGAGAGAGATGAGGTAAGCATAAAAAAAAGCTTTCAAACACATGTGAACAGACTCCATTTTATAGCATATTAGTAGCCTTGACTTTCTCTCTAAGTTTGTTTATGGTCTTATATGCCAGAATTTAAGAGGAAATTGTCATATGCTAAATCATTGGCAAATCTTTTAACATTATTTTCCTTGTCTTCGCAAAGGAGAACAAATATAGGGTCCCCTTATAATTTAGATGCCCAGTTTTGGATGCTGATTTAAGGATTAGCCTTTACAATGTAAGGTTAAACCAGAGTGTATGGTAAAATATAAATTTTAAATTTATAGGTGGTATCTCTGTGTAATCATCTTAATGAGTGTTATTTTAGAAACGATTAGGTGTGTTTTTGTATGACCATGTAATACTGTCTTCCTCATCAGGCAGTCTAAGAAGCTGGTAGAGACAGATTTGTCAAATATTTATATCCTGCTCACCCATCTTGATGCTGGTCCCATATGGGTGTTCCAGTTATGTTTTGTAGGTGTAATATTTATGATTTTGCAACAAAGTATACATATGTTTTCCTTATAAATATTCACAGGTATTAGGTAACCTTTACAAATTCCCTGCTTTATATCTTCCTGATATTCTGCTTTCAGTGCTTTAATGACATCCTGCTTATGAGAAGTGTGGGCAAATAATGGGCAGAATTATTTTGATAAAAGTAGCTGGTGATGTTCAATATTTTAGGTCCATGGCCAGTAGTGATATAATGCGGACTTTACTCAGTCTGTATAAATGTTGAAGTAATTACCCAATTTTTAAATGAAAAATGTAGCTACATCATGGGTACATTGATTCTCCTAGCAACTCGACTGCTATCAATGGTTTCTATAGGTGCTTCAGTCAAGATTTCTAGTTGTAAGAAACAGAGACTGACATGGCTAGTTATGTAGAAAAAGGCATTATTAAGCAAGTATTTGTGAATTCCCACGTTTGTAGCAAGGGCTGGAGAACAAGCTTTGAGGTTCAACTTCCAGAAACACCACAAAATTGGGTAGATAAAGAAACCACCAACGCTGCCACTAAGCGTCAACATAGCAGTTTGTGTGGAGGTCATTTCTGTATTAGGAACTTAACCCTGATGCCTGTTGCAGGGATTGCAGCAAGAAAGTGAAAGAAAATAAGCTTCGTGTTTTCTGATGTCAGAGTCTTAGTTTTAGCACCTGAGTCACAGTCTGACGTCTTCTTGGCAGAGCCAGTCACCGTATCTCTGCTTCTGAGGGAAGGAATTATGGGACAGTAAGTTCCAACTTCTGCCTTCAAGTGGGAAATTTCCCAACCATTCCCTTAAAAGAATGCTCAAAATGTCATAGGCAGCCATCAACATGATAAAAATCCACTGAAATGGAATTTTTTTGTATGAATGAAAATTTTTTTCTGTTCTAATTTGAAACATACTTTAATCCTTCCGTGGTAACTTTTGGCCATCCCCAAATGAAGAAAACACAGCAGCCCTCCATCCCTAGTAGCCACTGAACTCAGAACACAAAGGTAATGTGATGGCTCTGAGAATATTTTTGTATTCACAGATGGTCCTTTTCTGGCCCAACTTGATACAAGCAGCCAGTCTTCTGGGATAAGAGTGTATAACAAACAGTTGAGTAAAATAATTGAAAGAATGGAAGTGTGTCACAAGAAATTGGATGTTGTTTAAGGGCAAAGTAAGACCAAATGTGAGATAAGCATAAGACTATTTGCCCTTAAAATCAGTTATCTTAGCCTGATACTGAATGTTGTACAGTTATTATCTCTCTGGTCTTTCGTTGCTAAACATTTATTAAGAACAGAGGTCTAGGAAATGTTCAGCAGAGGTAGGAAGCGTCCCACTTTGATCATATTGTACAACATTTTTGAGCCAAGTATTATTCATTCAGGCCATGCCCTATATACCCACACAAGCTGGACTCATTAGAAAAGTATTCTCAGTATCAGAAAGCAGTAAGGAGTTCAGGGACTGTATCTTAAAAATTATTCTAAGAATAGTTTGGAGAATTTACAAAGCCTGCGCTGTCAGTAATAGCATGTTTGCCTGATTCCACAGGGAGCTAATACACTTCAATTAAATTGTTCTAAGTTTTTGCATGGCAAACAAATATGTATATATTGTCATAAATAATTTTTAAGGTAGTTTTATTTCTGATTAGTTTCTAGGTTTAGGGTTCATAGACTGGTATTTTGAACTAGCGGTCATTGTCCAATTAAACTACTTACAGTTTGGCATTTGCTTTGAATAGACTTGCAAGGAGATAATATGGCACAGGGGAGCTTGAGGTGTTATTTGTGGCTTAAAGCCTTTGGAGTATACTTGATTTGATCTATAGATGTTTTATAGCATAGCATCCTTCCTATTAATTAGAATCTTGTCAAGGTAACAATGAGATAAGTACAAATGAAGTTAAAGCATCTTCTCCTTTGATAGAACTTCCTTGCTTTCGTAATGCGGCATACAATGAATAAGATCATTTCTTTAAACAATCTTCCCAGCTTTTAAATACAATTTTAAATTCTATATTATGGCTCAGACTTTATTTTTTTCTTCCCTTCACACAGTGACACATGAACAATGAACATGTTATTTCTTAACAATAGAAAAAATTTCATTGCTTATATTGTAGATAAACATAGCAAGACTTTTTCTGTAGAGTTGGAATGATTTATTTTTCCTTAATTAAAGGCTCTGTATCAAACATGATAAAGTGATGCTCATCATGGGAATTTACATTTTTTCAGTACAGTATGAAGGATAAAAAAAATTAGCTCTTAAGGCTGTAGAGCTTACATTGGTTGGTGGGCACCTGATGTGGACACATCAAGGACTCTGCAGACCTTACATTTAATAGAGCACTGTAGCAGAAGTACTGTTTGCAAACCTCAATTAGAAGAACAGACAGAAAAGCAAATAAATATCTACGTTTCCCATTCCAAACAAAGCTAATATTCTAGTGCCTTTCAGTTTGAAAAAAGTACAAATCAGTAGGTTACGTAGGCCCACAATTCCACCCAAAACTTTTTAATTTCACGAAGCCACACTAGATATAGTGCTATGTTATGGGTATGTTCCTGTGTTTCCTGTGACATGCATTCACATATATATCTGTCTTGGCGCCTTATATGCCTTTTATTTCCTTGAATCACAGGAGCTTCAGTTTCAACGACTCACCCGAGAACTGGAAGTGGAAAGGCAGATTGTTGCCAGTCAGCTAGAGAGATGTAGGCTTGGAGCAGAATCCCCAAGTATCGCCAGCACCAGGTACAGGGCCAACGGCTCTATCTTTTTACATGCCTTCAAGTTCCATGCCTTATTAAGTTGTCCTGCATGCAGCAAATGATTCTCTTAGTGTTGTCATTATTAACTTGCCTTTCTGAATTGGACACCCAAACTGTCAATTTATTCTAATTTGGGAAGCCTCTTGCAATATTGATTATCCTTCAGTCCTGTGCTTGAAGTGTTTTATATGGCATTGGTAAGTTTCTGTACGCTACCTTTAAAAGTTTGATTTCTCATATGTAGACACAGTTAATGGATGTTTTTCACAGTTAATTACTAATTATTTGGCAAAGCTAATTGACTTTGAAAACCTGATATTGATTTTTTTTAACTAAGAAATATTTCTAAATGATAACATTTAAGTAGCTTTTAAAAATGTCTTCAGTTGACCTTGAGTTTTTCTAGAACTCTGTAAAACTACCATACAAAATAATTACTAGATGAAATAATTTAGTGTATTCACATAATAAATTGAAAACCAATATATTACTGAAAAAGTTGTAACAGTTAAAATGAAGTTAAAATGAAGTAATTACATGTATGAACATGAACATCTTTGCAAAACAGACTTCTGAGTGAAAACCACAAATTGTAGAAGAATAGATGTAGGAGGATATCACTATGAACATATTAAAAGTGTATGCAGCAGCACTATATAATATTTAAGCAGTGTTCTATATTGTTCATGGATGTATGTATGTGTAGTAAAAGTATAAAAAATATTTTGGAAGGACACCAGTTTAAGATAGTGGTACCTCTAGGAAGGAAGGGAGGAGGAAGCTATCAGAAATTAGACCTTAGCCAAATCTATAACATGTTATTTAAAATTTGACATCTAGAGCAAACATGACACAATAGTAACGTTTGTCTAAATGAGGAGGGTGGTTGATATGTGCATGGCTCTTAGATTATTTTCTGTACCGTAAGTTTTAAAATATTAAATAATTTTAAGGTTACATAGTTGAATTAGCTAATTCCATAGGTTTGTTTAAAATGTTAGTAAAAATACATGTTATAATATTTACTCTGAGTGATTTTGGTGTTTTGTCTCTTGATCTCAGTGCCTAGTGTGGTGTGTGGCATGTCACTGGGCTCCATCAGTGACTTTTGGGTGAATGAATGGATTCTGCAGAAGGGGAAGTTGGGTTGACCAGAGAAAGGGGGAAAGCATGCACAGAGGTATATAGGATTCCCCACTGTGTTTGTATTGGAGCACCAAGGATGTGTCCTAAAAGGGCCTAATGACTTATGAGGTTGGAAGGGTAAAGCTGGCATCTGATTGGAGAACTGGGAACCAAGGTGATGATAAGTAACCTTCATTAGGTCTTAAAGGAGACCTGTTGAAAGTTGTTTTGGGGGGCGCCTGGGTGGCTCAGTCGTTAAGCATCTGCCTTTGGCTCCGGTCATGATCCCGGGGTCCTGGGATTGAGCCCCACATCAGGCTCCCTGTTCCGCGGGAAGCCTGCTTCTCCCGCTCCCACTCCCCCTGCTTGTGTTCCCTCTCTCGCTGTGTCTCTGTCAAATAAATAAATAAAATCTTAAGAAAAAAAAAAAAAGGAAAGTTGTTTTTGGAGGTAGTTGTCCTGGTAGTGTAGTGCATAGGTCAGAATGAAAAGAGACCAGGCAGCAGGCCAGGAAATCTATTATGGAATCTTAGGGTTATGAGAAAGGCTGGTTTTGACATTCAGTGAACACTGATTAGAATCATAAATGATCCATTTTGATTGTCCTACTCACATCTCACATTGGATTCTCATGTATTCTTGATGCCCCCAACATAATGCTAACCCTTCCTTACAGCCTTCCCCAAGTTTCTCTGTGAAGATGATCTCTTTTCATCTGAGCTCATAGCTGTTTGTGCCTTTGTCAACTCTCTATGAGGTGGTAAGGCCCACCCCACCCCCACAGCCCTGGCACAGTGCCTGGTGCTCAGCAGGCAGGCATCCAGATGCATGCTCATTGGATGAATCATGAACCTCAGCAAAGCCTCATGTGTTTTAAGCTTATCAAGTAAGGGTGCTCCACCATGAGGTTTCTACTTGGCACCTGTGGGTTGCTGCCTGTCCTTTCTCATATCTACCCTCTTTCAGTGTGCTTTTCGGTGGGCCGCAAGAAGACCATTGACACACTTACTGTGCTCTGTGACCACCCGCTTTCCACACTAGCAAGGAGCCCGTTAGAAAGCAATGTCAGTGAAGGGGGCATAGGTTTTTGTCACTTGAGAGACCCCTCTGTGTCTTCCAGTCTCCACCAACTGTCACTCTCAGAACAAGAATATAAAGATAAAGAAAAACAGAAATTAGCTCTCAGACCCAAGGCTTCTTTCTTGTCAGCCATTGCTCATGTGCTCAAAGGAAATTAAAAGTGGGACCACTGCTTATGGCCATGAAGCTTCCTTTGGATTCAGGTCGTTCTTACATGAATTGAGTTTAGCCAGCAAAACAGGGGATTTGATAACTAGTTATCTCTCATATTGTTTTATTTAGATCCTGCGCCAGAGTTGGTAAGGGGACCTGTAAGATTTTCTTAGGTTTCCTAGTCCAAAGATGGTGTTATAATAACGCAAAGGGAAATGAAAAGTATATTTTTCTTTACTTTTTCTGTTGTTCAAAGCATTTGCTGTTATTGGCCTTACCCTGTGAGTAAGGAGGCGGCAGTGGCGTGAGGTCTTACTTAGTAAAGGATTCTTGTGCTGAATGATACACCATGGAGCCCTCTCCCAAAGGAGTGGCTCTGAAACTGAGCAGTTTGGTTCCCTCACTCTTGTAGTACCAATGATGAGTTTTTAACCCATGCCATGAGGTGTTCTCATTTTCTAGGTGGAGACACTGAGCCTCTCCTTATTTTTATTTAGGAACAGTGCCCTGAAAAGTGAACTGCCATTGGCAGTTTATTTGTGGTATGCCTTGTTGCGAACTTAAAAAACAGAAATCATTAAAAATCATTTTAAAATCTTAATGATTAATTGCTTAGTTTCTTTATTAATGCCTCCTTGGAAATCTAGTTCTAAACAAGGTTAATAACCCCATTTCTGATACAATTTCTCATTTGCTTTATTTACTCCAAAAGAGCAGTAATAACCCAAGCAATATCAACATATAATGATCCTTAATCTGGAATTGATGGTGCTTATATCCTAAGATGATAATGTTAAGCCAAAAATAATCATTGTGACTTCAAAAAGCCTGAAAGTGAGTTATGAGATTAGTTAATAGAGAAGTTACAGCCTGTCTGCTTTGTGCCAAGTATACTGTAGTTACTACCTATGTATTTAATATTTCCCCTCATTGAAGGTAGGCTATGGAAATACTTAAAAAGGAAACCACAACTTTTCTCCATTTATAATGACTACAGTATAGTTCTTTATATATTTAATATTCACTTCATTTAAAGTGGGCTATGGGATCAGTTGATAGAGAAGACACCACTTTTCTTCATTTGTTTTGAGTATACTATATATTTAATATTTTTAATATTTATATATTTAATATTTTGCCTCATCTTTTAAAAATACAAAACTCAAAAATGGAGCGAGGAAATGAGAGCACATGGAAGATAATGATTAGAAAAATAAGATGAAACCAAGGTAAAATAGTATAAACATGTATGTTGCTAACATTCCCTGCATTTGCTAAAAGTAGGGAGCCACTTTGGCTCTGAGTGACCTAGTACCCATCCTAAAGAGAGAAACACGAATGAATTACATTCAAAATGTCTGTTGGATAAAACCAAACCAAGTTGCTCAGGATAATCTGCCATTCCTGGGGCCAAGACTTGAGTGCTTTCTCCTGTGAGTCGCCACTGAGAGACCACTTTGTGATGTGGCAAACAGCATCCTTGGTCGTCTCTCTATATATGAAATCAGGCTCATAAGTTACTTTCTTATACTGCTAAATGCACTATAAATAGATAGAATAGCACCTTACCTGGAAGTAATTCTCCAGGAGGCTAAATCTGACAGTCTAGTTTGACTCAAAGATGATATTTAGCATATCATCAGATGGATGGGTTAATTTCAGGTCCTCCAATCAGGCAGCATGCCACGGTGACAATTTCTGTCTGCCACGCTTTTTACAGTCCTGGGTAACAACGGGTGTCCTGTGTTACAGGTCACTGTGCAGCTACCTGGTGTGTGTGCCCTAACAAGGGACATGGCCCTCATGGGATGCTGAGGTGTGTACAGCTCATCTCAGGAGAATCTCAGCACAGTTAACTCAGAGGGAAGTTTGCTCTTTCAACCTCTTGCCTCCCATGGGCTAAGCAGCAACCTTCAAATTCAAATTTTGATGAGCATGGAATTTATTCTTTTTCTCCTCGCAGCATCATCAATGGGGTTTCTTTCTGACATTAGTCTAGGTTAGATTTCACTGGATAAGATGACAGTAAAAGGTCCCGGTAGCCCACAGTGAGGGGCCCAGCTCCTCACCCCAGGATTTCCCCTGCCCACCTCCGCTCCCAAGGACAAAGGAAGGGGCAGGGGTGGCCAGAGCAGTATTCTTCCTCTGTTTTGGGGTTTTGGTTTTATTTTGTTTTTTTTACTGACTGTGGAGTTAAATAATGCTCATTTCAGACAACTTGTAAAATTCAAAAAAGTATAGAGTAAAACCCATAATTCTACCATTCAGAGACAACCATTTTATTTTCAAGTCACGCTTATTGAAGTGTAATTTACTTAGAGTAAAATTCACCCTTTGTAACATACAGTTTTATGATTTTTGAGATTTTTGGCATGTGGTTGTATAACCACCACCACAAAGAACATTTCCACTAACCCCAAAAAAGAGGCAACCACTTTTAAGTGTTTGCTGCATTTCATTCTCTTCAATTTATTTTTTTTAAGTTTGAGGTCATTCCCCCTGGCTAACCTTGTGTCTTGTTCCTAAAATCCCACTTTGACATGTCAGGCCTAACTTTTAATGGCTCCCACTTGCCTGAGGAATTCCCAATGGGACAAAAAACTTGAGGCTGAGGGGCGCCTGGGTGGCTCAGTCAGTTAAGCGTCTGCCTTCAGCTCAGGTCATGATCCCAGGGTCCTGGGATTGAGCCCTGCATGGGGCTCTGTGCTCAGCGGGGAGCCTGCTTCTGCCTCACACTCTCCCTCTGTGCTTTCTCTCTCTCTCTCTCAAATAAATAAATAAAATCTTTAAAAAAAAAAAAACAAAACAAAAGCCTTAAGGCTGAACCAGTGACCTAGGGCTGCTAATTCAGCAGCGGTTAGAGATCATTACAGCCTTCCAGTGGCAGGCGGCACAGCGTGGGAGGAAGACTTGGCCAGGGGAAATACTCCAAGGCAGATTCAGCCTTCAAGTATCCAAGGTGTGGCCTATGCTTCGTGTTTCATGTAAGCAGAGAAATTGCACAAGTGGTTCAACTTGTTGGGTAACAAAACTGTGCAAGGAGAAGAAAATGGAGTTGGAATTGAAAAGTCAGTAAATGAAAATATGATCAGCTTTGACTTCAAGAAACTTTCTGAGATTTTACTGTACAGAATTCCAAAACTATCCCTGATTGCAGACTTGGAATCTTGCCATTCATTGTCCAGAAACAAAGTTACTTCTCGACAAGTTGTAGACGGTGAAAGAAAAAGTTTCTTTCTTTAGGGTACATAAGTTGGTTCCACGAATTTTATCTTGTAAATCATAGTTTGTTCACTTATTAAAATGGAACACTTAAGTTTTCATTTATATTGAAGTCAAAAAAAAAAAGGTTCTTAAAAAATGGACCTTTTAATAATTGTAGGAAACATTAATGGCAACTTTTGGAATCAAAGTACAGTTTTAAGTTTTCATTTTGATTTTTATACAGTGTCTTAAACTTTGATGACCCCATTTGGAAACAGTTGGTCCCTTCACATTGTCTGTCCTTTAACTGACTACTACTGATGTTAGGAAGTTACTCTAGACTGAGAAAAATCCTGTCCATATCAACTGAATGAGGGGGAGAATGGGTGACAATATTGAAATTAAATAACTTCACACTCTTCCCAAGATTATCTCTCCCTTTCAGTTAGTTTAAAGCCCTGCTAAAATAGAGTTCTTTATGGTTTCAAAAAGGTCATACAATCTTGACAAATAGTCTTCTTATCGCCACTTAAGAAAAGAACTGTGTTATTTTTTAATGAAAAGATTTGATTCTCCACTGCCATTCAGATATTTTTTTACACTTTATGGGGTCATCTGCTAGTGCCCATCAGGCTTCCATTGATACTATTAGAAATTCTAAAAGTGTTTTAGGCTGACAGTAGCAGAAAAGGCTTTTTCATGGTTCAAGTCTTTTCTTCAGCGAATATTTTTAAGTCATTGTGAAGTAAACCTCCTCAAATGATACATTCTTTAAAAATGAAGAGTCTTTGAAAAGATTGAATGTTTGTGCCTTGACAGTTTATTGCTTATTTAATGTACCACTAGGAAGATGCTTGATATAAAGTTCTGTCCCTTTGGCCTCCAGAGCTCTCACCAGCAAAACCTGAGTTTTTAAAATAATAGTTTTATTGAGATATATTTCACATACCATAAAATGCATACTTTTAAAATGTACAATTCATATTTTTAGTGTATTCACAGAGTTTGTTCAACCCTTACTACTGTTCCATTTTAGAGCATTTTTATCACCCTATAAAGAAGCCTTCTACCTATTAGCACCCCTTTCCAATTCTCCCCTCCCCATGACCCCTGAGAACTGTTCATCTACTTTCTGTCTCTGTGGATTTGCCCATTGGACATTTCCTATATACGGTATCAGGCAATATATGGCCTTTTGTGACTTGGTTTCTTTCACTGAGCATGATGATTTTCAAGGTTCACCCATGTTTGTAACACCCATGTTGTATCAGTACTAAATCCCTTTTTGTTTCCAAATAATTATTCCATTGTATGGATATACCACATTTTGTTTATTCATTTGCCAGCTAATAGACATTAGGGTTGTTTCTACTTTTTAACTATTGTAAATAATACTACTATGTCTCTAGGTGTTAAGAGGGGAAGGTCCCAAGGGGTTTGCTTTAGGCATTCTTAGTTTGGGGGTCAGAGAGAGGCACAGGGAGTGATAGAAGTTTTCCTTAGCCTCTCCACCTACCCTCCTACTCCCTCACAAGAACTTGCCTTCTTCCTTTCTCCTCTGCTTTCTGTTATGGTAAATCCCTGTCTACTGCTGAGCTAGTTGTCTGTGTTAAGTTACTTTAGTGCGTAGTAGGTAAAGCTATTTGGGAGTCCTATAATACTCATCAGAATATAGTTCACCCAATTTCCATTCCTAAGTATTGTCTTCAGTCACTAGTGGTCAAACAAATAAAAGTGCTCTGATTTCATTTCTAATTCAGACCAAATGAAGAATAAACTATTTGATATTTGAATCTAACTATCAGAAGCTCTCTTGGGGATCTGTGCAGTGAATATTTATTAAATGGATGCTCTTATGAGCAAATTTCATAACACTGAATTTTTATGATGCAACTCCTATTGTAAACCCAGTAAAGAGTACGGCATCTGAAAGATACATAAATGAGACCTGCAGCTCTACCGAAGTCATTTATCTCAAGCAGTTTACTTAAGCACAGTTCTTCCAGAAGGCATTTTAATTACCGCTTCTCATTGCCATTCCAGTCACAAGCCAATTTCATCTGGGACATACAAATCCACGTGGCAACTATCTCTGCTGATTTGAATTAAACTTGTATAAGCTAGGTCTTCTGCAGGGCATGTGAGCCCAAGGTAATTCAACCAAAATTCCATTAAGCTAACCTATTTTAACCTAAGAATGTTACCATGTAGAATGTGGATTTTAAGCCAAGTAGTTTTCATAAGCAATAGTCTTTTATGGACCTAGAACATTATACAACAAAATGTTTTAATCATAGTAAATAAATATTTCAAAATGAATTACCTGTTTTTTAAATTGAATATTTAAAAATGTTAAGCGGGTGGGGCGCCTGGGTGGCTCAGTCGTTAAGCGTCTGCCTTCGGCTCAGGTCATGATCTCAGGGTCCTGGGATCGAGTCCCACATGGGGCTCTCTGCTCAGCGGGGAGCCTGCTCTCCCTCACCCTCTCCCTCTGTCTGCCGCTCTGTCTACTTGTGACCTCTCTCTCTCTGTCAAAGAAATAAATAAAATCTTTAAAAAAAAAAAAAAAAATGTTAAGCGGGTGATAAGGTGAGAAGGAACCACAAAAAGAGATCAAGTTTATAGTTTGCATCAAAGTTTCACATTATCTTGAGACTATTTTAATGTATTTGGTTTAATACGGAGGCAGCCCAACTATATTAATTTTCTAATTAATGAAGAGGAAAATACTTTTTAAAATTCAGAGGCCCATGCTTCTAAAATATATGTATCGTGCCATTATTTAATTGTCTTTTAAAGCACCATTTTAATTAAAATAACATTATTTCATTTTCTGTAATTTTTCATAGTTCACATTCTATAAGTACTATTCTCAAAATATGAAGCTGTGATAAATTATTCAGTCAATACAGGAATTATATTACCAGCCCCCGCTCTTAGTCATTAGGCTTTTTGAACTATATGTATGTATTGATAGATTATAAAGTAATTTAAATAGGCCACATAGTATATTTCAAGATGCTTTCTGAAAAATAGTTTACCTTTACTGCTTCATGGGAATTAACAATTACTTTAATCATGTATCTTGTATTTACTGTCCTTTGGGTTTTATCTGCATTCTCTTAAATCTTCATCTTAAGAAATGTTAGAAGTACTAAGAAGCACAGAGAATAGTACAACAAAAACTCAAGTACTCACATCCCAGAACTGAAAATTGTTGATAATTCATCATATTGGCTTTTTATTTAAAATTTCTTTACAATTCAAGCCCTCTTTGCCCCCATTCTCTCTTCCCGATAGCTAACCACAAATATATAGTCTTCCAGTTTACTTTGTGTGCTTTTATATCATTATACATCCTTGACCAATATTTTGTGTTTCTTTTTTAACTTACACAATATGGTATAGTGTGTGTATCATTGTGCACTAAGTATTTTTCTACTCAGTATTTAGAATCTATCCATGTTGGTATGTGTAGATGTAGTTTATGTTTTTAACTGCTGTTATATAGATATTTCATGGAATGATCAACTGTATGGCCATTTCCTTATTGAAGAACATTTTCCTTCCACTTTTCAATACTATAAATAATGCAACACTGAACATTTTTTTTTTTTTTTAAAGATTTTATTTATTTACTTGAGAGAGAGAATGAGAGAGAGCACATGAGAGGGGGGAGGGTCAGAGGGAGAAGCAGACTCCCTGCCGAGCAGGGAGCCCGACGCGGGACTCGATCCAGGGACTCCAGGATCATGACCTGAGCCGAAGGCAGTCGCTTAACCAACTGAGCCACCCAGGCGCCCTGAACATTTTTGAACCTATCTCTTGGTTTACACATATAAGATTATGGAAAATACATCATTATAAGTAGAATATTTGGGTCATAATAAATGTACATTTCAATTTTTCTAGATCTTCCTGAATTGCTTTCTGAGGTATCTCAACACTTGTACACTCTCAAGCAGTATGTGTTAAAGTTCCAGGGTGTATGTGTGTCTGTCTCTCCTCTTTGTCTTTCTTTCTCTCACTCTCACTCTTTTTTTTCTTGGACAACATTTAAGATTAGGTAGGCTCTTTAAATTGTACCAATCTGATGTTATCTCATTTTACTTTGCATTTTCTTTTTTTTTTTTTTTTTTTAATATTTTATTTATTTATTTGAGAGAGAGAATGAGATAGAGAGAGAGAGCATGAGAGGGGGGAGGGTCAGAGGGAGGAGCAGACTCCCTGCCAAGCAGGGAGCCTGATGCGGGACTCGATCCCAGGACTCCAGGATCATGACCTGAGCCGAAGGCAGTCGCTTAACCAACTGAGCCACCCAGGCGCCCTTTACTTTGCATTTTCTTGATGACTAATGGGATTGAGTATTTTCATGTCTTTATGATCCATTTGAGTTTCCTATTCATATTCTTTGCCCACTTTTCTTTTTTTTTAAGACTTTATTTCTTTATTTGAGAGCGAGAGCAGGGAGAGGAGCAGAGGGAGAGGGACAAGCAGACTCCACGCTGAGCGTGCAGCCCAGCGGGGGGCTCGATCCCACAACTCTGAGATCATGACCTGGGTCGAAATCAAGAGTTAGACACTTAACCAACCGAGACCCCCAGGCTCCCCCCTCTTTGCCCGCTTTTCTAATGAGTGATTTGGCTTATTGTCTTTGGTTCTATCATTAGTTTTTTTTGCACTGAAATAACTCTGGGATGTATATGTTAAAATAGTACAGGTCTTAGTATATCATAGCACTGAAAGTACACTATATTAATCTATTTTTAGAATACAAGTCCTTTAGTATCATTACAAGTACATAGAAGATACAGCCTCTATATGATATATAATAATAGATACCTCATTATCCACATCTGCAGTTGAGGGAGGGTAAGAGCCCAGATGATACTAACATTACTTTCTATTTCCAGATATCATTTCATGACTTTGCATTTACACAGATATTTTTTTGCAAATATTTATGATGTCTTCTCTAAACTCACTCAGTAAATATGTATACCTTTACTTTATTGTAGAGATACAAAGATGTAAAAGCCTGGAAATTTCCAGTCTAGCAGAAGGGACCGTTTTGTATAACTAACAATATGACAAATATGCTTAGTAACAGCATAAAATGTATGTTTATATTTTATTATTTTTAATTTTGTGAAGAGTTCCATGTTGATCAGATTACATTGTCCTAGCTCTATCCCAGGAGGCTCTACCTGGGTGTCTTTGATTCTCAGTTCCTTAGGTTAAAATACTTTATATTATAGGGAAGAGAACAATAGCCATTGAGCACGTATTCCGTAACAGACACCTGTGCTAATAGATGTTTTATACCCATTATCTTCTTTACTGTTCAACAGTGTTTCCTTTTTGGTGTTTCGTGTTTTAGTTTGCTTTGGTTTTAATTATTACTGTACACCTGAATTTATTATTAGGATGATATTGTCCCCTAAAGATAGTGTTATTCTATTGGTTTTTCCACTGGGGTGTCAATAAATGGTTTAAGAAGACTTAAGCATCCCACTCACATCCACTCTACACTCCAAATAGACACAGCCTATATAAAATGGTGCTTAACATACAAGGACAATTATAAAACCCCTAGCCACCAGCCCCATCTCTACTACTACTGTTTTGTCTCTCCTTTATGGAAACTGCTGTGGTTACCATTTATATTCTTGGTTGATCACAGACACGTTAAAAGAAGTCATGTAGATATTAATTTAAAGATTCTAGAAAACAATCTTGAAAAACATATTCCCACTAATGTACTTTCTGAAGTTGATTATTTCAGGTGGAAAAGTTTACCATTTCTTCATCTAATCTCCATCTTCATTTTAATCTCCGTGATGAAATAAAAGGAGGTTAGTATTAAGTTCACATTCTCATTACCATTTGGCAGGTTAAGGACCATGGAGCAGAAAGACTGATGAAAGTAATGAGATGTTTCTTTAACCCTTCCGAGAACTACTACTATATCTAGGTCTAAACCAATGATGTATGGAAAAGGAAATAGAAAAGTGAGTGCCATCCATTAGTGCATTTCAGCAGTTAATCAGCTTGTCCTAAAACTGAACATGGCGTGTCTGCCAGGGTGGGGAGGGGAGGCAGCCGACGAGTTTGCCAGACTTTGTAGTGACTGAATTGTTATTATGGCTATCCTCCCTGAGGCTTCACAATCTATTTAATAACAAATCAGTCTAATCTGTTTGGTGCATGGATTTTTCTATTCTCCTGTCGTGTTACTCCACTATTAAATAGGGGGAAAAACACTCTAAAGCTGAGGAGGAAAAAAGCCTGTAGGCTACAGATTTTCACAGCTAAAACATTTTTATATTAAATAATTATACATTTTAACCACTGTTACATAGTTTAGATATAACATTTGGTTTGCATTAATAGACTTTTATAATCCAAGGAGGAATGTCTTTAGGGTATATGTGTGTGTTTCTTTTAACTTTTTTTTTTATTGGAAAAGAATAAATAACAGCCAGTTATTCTAGGATCCTGTGATGTGTCGTCTCTGCTTCAGAGCAAGTCAATTAACGGTTGATCTACCCCCACCTTTAGTTACAGTATCAGTGGGGCTATTTGAGCCACAGAGAAAATTCAAGTGAAATTATCAACCATGATACAAGAACCTAGGTGCTTAGAAAGGACAAAGGACAGATCTATATCTGTTTTCTCAGTGGCATTAATAAAATACTTCCCAGTAAAAACTTACTTGAAAATAGTGAGTGAAACAGTATTGTATTTCTATGAACATAAATACAAAGGTAGAAATTATATGACTGACAGAAGTAGTACATAAATCTAGAAGTTAAAACTTGGGTGAACTTTGCACCCGCTAACGAAATAATTAATATATCTAGATCAGTAATCATCAACAGCATCTGAACCCATCGATCTACCTTATGTTAATATTACAAAATGGGAGACAGTCAGAAATTATATTATCCTGATGTGACGCAGTGGGAGTACATGATGTCACTTGTGATGTATTCTTGCCCCAGAATTGCTAGTCATCTAAATATAAATACCTAGTCATAGGAAATACGAAGCCAAGGGAACATGTTAAAGGACAGTGTGCTGATGCCGTCCGTCAGATCCAGTCTGTTGGGCAAATGAAATAATTTCAAACAGGAGAAAAAAAATTAAGAGAGAGGGAGAATGAAACTAGGCATTAGGAAGAGATGTTTAGAGACCTAGCAACAAAATATAACGGGTGGACCTTGATTTGGTTAGATTCAGACAAACCAACTGTTTTTGAAATCAAAACAGGGAATTTGAATACTGACTAGATATTTGTTGATATTAAGAATTTTACTTTTAGGAGAGCCTGGGTGCCCCATTCGGTTAAGCATCTGTCTTCGGCTCAGGTCATGATCCCACGGTACTGGGATCGAGCCCCACGTCAGGCTCCCTGCTCAGCAGGAAGCCTGCTTCTCTCTCTCTCTCTCTCCCTCTCTCAAATAAATAAATAAAATCTTTTTTTAAAAAAAGAATTTTACTTTTAATATTTTAGGTGGGATAATGTTATTGTGAATGTGGTCTTTTTAAAGTATCTGTATTTATAGGTACATCTCAGGTATTTATTACTGAAGTGATAAGATGTCTGAGACTTGCTTCAAAATAATCTAGTAATTCAGAGAAAATAGTAGGTGAAGGTATAGATGAAATGTGACTACATGTTCCTTTTTTTGAAGCTGGGTAATGAATACATAAGGGATTTATTATACTGTTTTCTTTTTTACTATATACGTGTGTGTTTTAAATATTGTATAACAAAAAGTTTATTAAGTGCTAAGTGATTCAGCTCTTTATTTTCTGACTGAAATTATGGTTAAAATTTGTTTCATTTTTATAAAATTAGGATGGTTCTATTTCTTAAAATCTGAGTGGTGGATGTTCTCTTCAGTAGTTTGAATAAAGACTATTTAAATTGCATAGACTGTGAATCTATATGGAGTGCTCCACACACTTCATGCTGCCTTTTCCATCAATGATGTTGGCTCATTATGGCAATGAATGGGAGGAGGAAGTGAAAGGGAGATAAAGCTGATCAACCCCTTCTTCATGGGGTTGCAACCCATTTTTGTTCTTTTCATTCATATCTCTCAAAAGAAAAATGCTGGCCATTAAAGCTAAGAATTAACACAGTCTTGCCCAAATACTTGCCCTGTCTGTTTGCCGTGGAAGGTACCTGTTCAACCACTGAACAGTGTTTATGGATCACCCATTCTGTATCCAGAATGCTGTTGTAAGAGACTTTACCCTGACCGTCCATTATCATGATTGTCATTCCTTTTCATTTGTTCTGATAGGCTTTTTTTTTTTTTTCATTCCCCTGTTTGGTAGTTTGGAAACCCTTCACACTTGTGTGTGGGGGATAAACAGAGAAGAGAAGGAAACAAGGTTAGGGTAGGGGATGTGTGACAAATTAGGGATCCACGAGAGCTTTCAGAAGATTTTAAAGCGTTCTAGAACCACTTTCCTAAGTTTTACTACATAGACACATTACATATGTTATGCCAAATGTTGACTGTATCCTTGTGTCCATTTTTTTTTCCAGAACAGTTATTGATGATCCTGGCTCTGTACTCTTATCTCACGTGTGAATTCATTCCTCCTTCAGCACTAAAACAGCTATTTATGGTGCTTGTCTGTGAATTAAGAACTGAAAATGCTATTACAGTGAGAAACATCATTTTTTTCAAAAAGCAAAGCAGAAACTTAAGAAACATGTTTGTTCTTTTCACACAATGAAAACAAATTTTTTTTCAGAAATTAAAGAAACTTTACTGTTTATAAAAATTTTAAAAATAAATCTTTACATTGGGTGATCAATGGAAAGAAAGTGAGGGGCGCCTGGGTGGCTCAGTCGTTAAGCGTCTGCCTTCGGCTCAGGTCATGATCCCAGGGTCCTGGGATCGAGCCCCGCATCGGGCTCCCTGCTCAGCCAGGAGCCTGCTTCTCCCTCTCCCACTCCGCCTGCTTGTGTTCCCTCTCTAGCTGTCTCTCTCTCTGTCAAATAAATAAAATAAAATCTTTAAAAAGAAAGAAAGAAAGAAAGTGAATAGCGTTCTTCAGACATATGCCAAATGTGATAGCATCTTTATATGAGTATAAAGAATTGTATGTGAATAAATCATTTGCTTTTGAATGTCTAAATAGGATAAATAATCAAGGGAGTATATGTTTAATAAAAAAATTGGAGCTTATGATAAAATTGCTTTTGAGTAAATTTTTACATAGGCTTTTCAAAACATATTAAATCTTTTAAAGTAAAAAAATGAAATTGTATGCATCATAAACAAAGCTATTTATAATGACAAATTTTAAGGGGTTTGGATGCCAGCCAGTGTATCTTACTACAGATCTCTGCAGATTAGTCCCATGTTCACTCTGCTCAATCTCATGCAGAGCAAGTAGAAAAACAGGACCCTTTCCCTACTCCCTACCGGTGCCAGCTCTTTTAAAAAATATATAAGATTTATGGGTGGCTGGGTGGCTCAGTCAGTTAAGCATCTGCCTTTGGCTCGTGTCATTATCCCAGGGTCCTGTGATCAAGCCCCACATTGGGCTCCCTGCTGAGCAGGGAGCCTGCTTCTCCCTCTCCTTCTGCCTCTCCCCCCAGCTCATGTTCTTGCTCACTCTGTGTACATGCTCTCTCTCTAAATAAATAAATAAATAAATAAATAAATAAATAAATATATGTATATATATGATTTAAATTGTTTTACACATTTCTAGAAAGAGTATATTTGTGTGTGCTCTTTTTCTTATTTTAAATCTTTAAAAATGTTTTTCATTTGTTTTGTTTTGTTTTTACCTTCAGAGGGCTTTTGGAAGAATAGAAGTGAGGGAGACAATAGCAGTTATTAGACCATGGATGCAAACAATTTGCAGTAGCCCATCTATTCCAAGGCTGACCCTTTGCCTAACTAACTAGCACCCTAAGTTATGGCAAAATACTTAGGAAAGAGAGCCTGATGTTGTATTTTGCCATTTTACTGTTTTCATCTCACTTGCTTTCACTCTTTCAAATGTCAACTGAAATGTTAGAAAACCCTCTATTCTGATTTCTACTTTTACTGGTCAGAACACCTGTTGTGGGCTGGGCTTAAACAGAAATCATGCTTCCTGTATAATTTATGGGGATACCAGAGGGAACTGTTTGTTTCATTTTTTCTAGTACTACCTTTTTGAACTTCCCCTTCCCATATGGTCTTCTGGATCTTTTATTCATAGATTCAAAGCACTAACACAAAATGCTTTTGTCAAAGAATATTTAACATCTTCTAAAATGTGTTTACCTCCAGTCCCTATGAAAGTTACTTGAATTCTGAAAAGGACTAGTATTTCCTGTTCCTTTAATGTTTTTGCTCTGCATTAAATACATAATTTTCTCTTTAGGAAACTGGTCGGAGTATTATTTATTTATATCTTACCTTTTCCTGGAATTCATTTATACAGCCATTATAGGAGTCCAAAATATGATAGAATAGCATGGGGAAAAGTGGAATGAAGAATTAAGAAAATAAGGGTGAGAATGAATAGAGCCCATAATGAGACCAAAAATATTCATGACAGTGGCTGTTTATACATTTTACTATAAACTTGCTAACTGCCAATGGAAACCAAGACTTTGCTGTCCTTATTACTCATGATATTTTAAAGACTAAAATCGTAAAGCACATTCTGAGAGTATGGCTATTTTTTTTCAGGTAAAATGTCACAGAGGGAGTGTATGGGTCAGACTGTAAGCCTTAGATCTTTCCCGCATTCCATGAGGTACCCAGTCCTGCCCTTCTGTGGCCATCTTATTTGCACTTTCTGTTGGTCATACAGGTGACTGGGTGTTGATTGTGGATGGGTCAGCCCAAATCCATTCACTCTCAAAAAAGGTGACTCAGGGCTCGTGTCCTGGTACTGATGGGTCAGGAGCAACTGCATCCTACATGAAGGACATCATTTTTCAATCAAGTGCCCTTTCTTTTCTCTAACCTCAGTATCACCCTCAGATCATATAAAAAATTATGAAGAGAGATCCTTTGGCCTGTCTTTACTTGTTATGCCTTGCTTAGTCCAAATTATGGGTGTATACCATTTCAGGGGCATTTCAGAGCCATAACCACAAAAACAGTAATAAACTACCATTACGAGCATGTTGTCATGGTTTCCCTTTTCCTGACTCCTGAGATCAAGTGGTCCTCTCTTAGGAAGAAGGAATCAGTTTCCATCCAATAGAGAATTGGCCAGGGTCTGATACCATGATAAAAACACAGAAAGGAACCTTGGTCCTAGAAAAAATCATAAATTTAAAAGAAGAGTTTTTGTTTTTCTTGAGATTGATTGTGAACAGACAATAAATAAATTTGGAAGAGGCTCTTAAAAAGTAGTTAGATACCGGGCGCCTGGGTGGCTCAGTTGGTTAAGCGACTGCCTTCGGCTCAGGTCATGATCCTGGAGTCCCTGGATCGAGTCCCGCATCGGGCTCCCTGCTCGGCAGGGAGCCTGCTTCTCCCTATGACCCTCACCCCTCTCATGTGCTCTCTCTCTCTCTCTCATTCTCTCTGTCTCAAATAAATAAATAAAATCTTTAAAAAAAAAAAAAAAAGTAGTTAGATACCAAGAAGGATTGCTTTCTATTATTGCTAAGATATCCTTGTCTATAGGCTAGTGATTTCTCAAACTAGGTTCCTCAGAGCGCCTTAAGGACAATAATGTAGTAGATGGGAATAGCTGTTTTCCTTCTGACTCCCCACCTCTGCTTCAGGCAGGCAAAGCAGTTCACCTTCATTATCTGTTCTACATATTGGCCTTCCTACCTTTGACTTACTGAAATAGCCTAGTGGAAGAATGAAGAGCTATCCACACCTGTCTTGGGCAGAATAATCATAATATATTGTTTAATTTTGTCTAACTGCTCTAGTTTTTCTGGTGGTAAGAGAGTAAGTCTCTTTAATGTAAAGGATCTGTTTCCTTTGTTTGTTTTTGTTTGTTTGTTTGTTTAGAGAGGAAGGAGGGAGGGAGAAAGAGAATCTTAAGCAGGCTCCATACCCAGCCCCGAGATCATGACCTGAACCGAAATCAGGAGTGGGACATTTAACCTACTGAGCCACCCAGGCGCCCCTATTTCCTAGTTAATTATTATCTAACTGAAAGACATGAGGTCCTTGTTTCCAAACATAGGAAAAATGAAACTAGTTATAAACTATCAGTTACCTGTTAGTAGGTGGTATGAGTTCTTGGAACATCAGAAGCTGGCTTATAGCATTAGAGAGTTCTTGATTCCATCTCAGTCTTCTAGACCCCACTTTTCACCCTGCTAATTATGAGTATAAAATAAACTTGAGGACATTCTTGTTGAGGGTCAACGTGAGGAGAAATTTGACCCATTTGCATGGTGACTGTTTTTAAGATTTGGGACTTCCAGGTGCCTGGGTGGCTTAGTTGGTTAAGCATCTGCCTTCAGCTCAGGTCATGATCCTGGGGTCCTGTGTCAGGCTCCTTGCTCAGCAGGGAGTCTGCCTCTCCCTCTGTCACTCCCCCTGCTCGTGCTCTCTCTCTCTCTTGCTCTCTCTCTTTCTCTCAAATAAATAAATAACATAAAGATTTTATTTATTTATTTGACAGAGACACAGCGAGAGAGGGAACACAAGCAGGGGGAGTGGGAGAGGGAGAAGCAGGCTTCCCACCGAGCAGGGAGACCGATGCAGGGAGCCCAATGCGGGGCTCGATCCCAGGACCCTGGGATCATGACCTGAGCCAAAGGCAGATGCTTAACGACTAAGCCACCCAGTCGCCCCAAATAAAATCTTAAAAAAAAAAGGACTTGAAACTTCCACAGACATGATATTCAAGAAGTAGCATTCTCAAGCATTCAAGAGCACTCAAGACAGCTAAAGCACAGAATGAGCTCTACCTAGCTAAGAACTCACAAGACACTAGTAGAATATTTTGTAAATGCATTAAGAGAAACAGAGCAAAATTTTAAATGTACTAATTAAAAGGGTTGTCAAAGCAATACTAAATAGAAATAAAAAAGATTTAAAGTATGTTATGATATTTAGGGTGCCTGGGTGGCTCAGTCAGTTAAGTGGCTAACTCTTGATTTTGGCTCAGGTCATGCTCTCAGGATCCTAAGATGAGCCCTGTGGTGGGCTCTGCACTCAGCAGGGAGTCTGCATGAGATTCTCTCTCTCCCTCTCTCTGCCCCTCCCTCACCACTCACATACTCTCATGTGCACACACATGCCCTCCCTCTCTCTCTCAAATAAATCTTTTTTAAAAGTATGCTATGGTATTATCTCCATATCATAATTGAAGATTTAATTAAAATTAATGAAGATATAGAAATTTGTGTTCAACAGAATGGTTACTCATTTAAGGGAGTTTGTTTTAAATTTATCTTGTAACACTTCCAAGTAGAGACTAAAACTTAGCAATCATTAGTAGTTATTTTGCCAGATTCCTGGGGTAGAAATCCTGGGGTAGAAAATCCTAGGTGCATAATAGGAAATATGGAGTGACCTGGGAATTCTGGAGCCCAGAGTCCATATCTAAGAAGATTATGATGCATTTCATTAAAAAGCAATCTGTAATGCCTAGAGGATAACAAGGTGCTAAGTAATTGCAATATGAATTCATTGCCAAAAAATAAAAACCCAAATAAACCATTTTTCTTTTTAACTGAGAAATGGACCTTAGAATCAGTTAACAAGTAGACTTATAAATATTAGAGCAATGGATTATAAAGGAAATTGTAGCAAACTAATAGAGAGTCACCAGAAGTTTTCACAATGGATTTAGAATCCAAAAGACTTACACACTTTCTAATAGAATAACTCCAATTAATAGAATAATAAAGCCTACCTAATAAGTGAAAGAGTTGAAAGGTACTTTTTAAAATAAGCAAATCACAAATTGGAAATAAGACAGTAATGAGTTGGTAGAAAAAGAGAAATGCAGTTTGAAATTTATTTGAGCTACTGAGATTTTATCTGTAAACATATGGTAGTTCTTGAAGAGTTAAGATGTGCAGAAGAAATACAGAACTTTTTGTATGGAACTCAGAACTTCCTGTCAGAACTCAAAATAGTAAAACTAATAGTAAAAATAGTTAATGAACATATGATTAATGAGTGTTCATCTGTTAATTACCTCTGTTCAGTAAAGGAAGATCACCTAAGAATCGTTTTAAAAACATTGTGAAAGAATATGTTGTAATAGTGAAATAAATAGATCATGTAATGCTCCTAAATTGGGATGGTTTAAGCAACCATTTGAAGACATTGTCATAACACAAAGGGGAAAGATGTTCGTTTTACTTGAATATGTCGAATATTATGTTGGTGGTATCCCAAACTGGCTGATTCCCAGCCCTCACAATTTTTGAGCTGTGGGAATTGAAGTGAACTCTAGAATATGGCAATACATTTCCCACTGCAGCGTATCTCTGCCACTGGAGCTTTCGTGTTCAAATTTCTACCTGAGTGGTCCCAATACTAACTTACTGCCTCTTGATACATGAGTAGAAGGAGAGCTAGATCTTTTTTGTTTTAAGACAAATGTTTCACACTTTGGGTTGTTATAGATATGTGAATGTTTATTCCATCAAACACTGCTGGGCTCATCAGAGTCCTCTCTTAAGGTTTCTGGCTTTAAGAACAGCCTCGCAAAAGTTTCTTAACACCTTCTTGCCTTTGGGCATGTGATCCAATGGGGGTGTCACATAAGTACTGTAATGAGTATTTATAAGACAGTTGGAAGCACTGGAAGACATGGACTTTGTGTCTTCTCACTATTACAACCAAGCCTCTAATAATGTCTGGCACTCAGTAGATAATCAGCAAATATTTTATTAATTGGATTCATGTTATATGTACAATAAACCTCTTTAAGATACAGAAAGAGCCAAATCAAGCGGGGGTGGGGGTGGGGGGGGAGGGAATCTGACTCCATAGAATGAAACAGTTTCTAAAATTTACATAAGAATTACCTTGAAAAGAACAAAGAGTTAAGATTAAGATCAGCTATCAATTATTTATCATCCTACTCAATGCTAGTTGATAAACACAGAATTAAGACACGATCTTTACCCTCAAGAAGTTGGTCATAGTTTGGTGACTATGCTTAATTTTTGAACTATTAATGAGGGTTCTCTATATACACATATATGTACGTGTGCATATAAAATTTCTTAATGCAGTGATTTTTTTTTTTCTATTCCCCTTCTCCCATTTTGCCAATCCCCCACCACCATCCCCTCTGGCAACCATCAGTTTGTTCTTCAAATTTATGGGTCTGTTTCTGCTTTTTGTTTGTTTGTTTTGTTTTTTTAGATTCCACATATAAGTGAAATCATATGGTATTTGTCTTTCTCAGACTTATTTCACTTAGCATAATACTCTCTAGGTCCATCCATGTTGTCACAAATGTTAAGCTCTCTCTCTTCTTTTTTTCTTATGGCTGAGTAATATTCCTTTGTGTATATATATGTATATACACCACATTTTCTTTATCCATTCATCTCTCGGTGGGTACTTGGGCTACTTTCATAATTTGACTATTGTAAATAATGCTGCAGTAAATATAGGGGTACATATATGTTTTCAAATTAGTGTTTTCATTTTCTTTGGGTAAATATCCAGGAGTGGAATTACTGAGTCATATGTATGTTCTATTCATTTTTTGAGGAACCTCCATCCTGTTTTCCACAATGGCTATACCAATTTACATTCCCACCAACAGTTCATGAGGGTTACTTATCCACATCTTCACCAACATTTGTTATTTCTTGTCTTTTTTTTTATTCTAGCCATTCTGGTAGATGGAGGGTGATATCTGATTGTGGTTTTATTTTGCATTTCCCTGATGACTAGTGATGTTGAACATCTTTTCACATGTCTGTTGGCCATCTGTATGTCTTCTTTGGAAAAATGTCTATTCAGGTTCTCTGCCCATTTTTAATCAGATTATTTGGGAGGTTTTTGGAGTTGAGTTGTGTATGTTCTCTCTATATTTTGCATATTAACCTCTTAGCAGATACATATCACTTGCAGATATCTCCTTCCTTTCAGTAGGCTGCCGTTTTGTTTTGTTGATGGTTCCCTTCACTGTTAATACAGAGATTTTTTTTTTTTTTTCAATAAAACAAAGCAGTTAAGTTTTACAATTTGACTATGTTCTAGTCTCAGGCTGTGGCCTGGTTTTCTTTTCAACAGAGAAATAACTCTTGGGTTCTGTTCAATTCAGTTTGTCTTGTAGGAGAGTAATGGTAGTAGCCTGCACCTACTACTAATAGAAAGAACCCCACCTAGGTCTAGGAGAAAGAGGGAAAGGAGAGAGTAACATTACCACGTGGCTTCATCAAACTCTCCACTGCCCCCTCCGCTACCGCTTACCTGTAGTGCCCGCTAACGCAAGCTAGCCCACATCAGACACAGTAAATCGGAATGAAATTGGGGACAGACTTAAGTAGACCATTTTTCAAAATTATTCCCAAGTGATACAGAGTGAATGTAATATTGGAGTGTTCAATTTCATGGGTATATAACATAAATATTGTAACAGGGTACCTGCATATGCCATTCTAGAATTTGTGTAATTCGGAAAGAGTTTCCAGACTGTTTCTACAGATTCTATCCCCAAATAACATTGGCAGCCTGAAGCAACATGGCATGTGAGGGAACTGCAAGTAATTAGAAGTGCCTAGAGTGTAGGTTTGTGTGGAAAAGGGCAGACTAGAAGGAACCGGGTGGCAGAGGGCTGCCTGGGCATACTAAGATGTTTGAATTGTATCCTCTGTGGATCTCTTACGCATTAGCATCACGAGAATGATGTCAGATCCAGAGGTTTGAAAAATCACTGTAGCGACAGCAGGAAAGAGAGCCTGAAAGGGTGAGAAATCAAAGCCAGGAAAACAAGTTAGGAGAGTCTAAAAGGATGATCCAGCCAAAAAGACACTGAGAAGATGAAGGCCTGAACTGTGTGGTAGTAGGGATGAATTCAAAAGGTGTATGTTTTAAGTGACTGCCGTGGGCCAGGTACTGCCTTAGTTTCTGGAGGTACAGCTGTGAATGAGGCCGACTTTGCTGCCATCATGGAGCTTGCCACACTGGTGGGTGGAAAACAATAAAATGATTCCATGTTCTTCAGTTTGAGTGACTAGGTGGTCATGATTACCTGGGAGTTGGTTTGCGGGGGAAAGAGTTTCATTATGTTGAATACAAAGTGTGTTATATCCAGTCTGCACTTGGAAGTACAGCTCTAGAGTTAAAGACTGAGGTTTGGGCTCTTTTCAGAGGGCCTGTTTGTATTTGTTTTCAGTCATAACACTTGGTTTGATGATAACATCAGTCAGGGCTTTTGGTTGCAAATGGAATCCTCTCTGGCTTGTGTAAGCACCACAGGAACTTACTAAAAGCTTTTTGGTATCATCTTGGTGGAATCTCTAGGAAGGCCAGAGAACCTGATTCTGAGTGAGCGTGTCCAGGAACAGTGCCCACTGCCACTGCTGGGTCCGCTGTAGATGCCCCCCGCTATACCACTGCCACCCCCTCGCGTGGCTTCCTACAGACCCTCACTCGCTGGCCCGCCCTCCCCATAGAGGAGTGTGAGCAGGCGCGTTCTCTGCCTTGTGGGACAGTCCCAAAATAAGGGTTTTGAAGACACTGCACAGCCATACATGTCTAGCAAACATATTTTTGCCTCCATTTATGTGTGAGATGAAAAATAAAACATTTAATTTCAGAAGTGTGGAATTTTACAGTGGTTTACTACAAATATTTATATAACATTGTGATGAAGGTATGGTGTCTTCTTTAAAACTAATATTGTTCGCATTAATATATTAATTTGCTGATGAACTTGCTTTTAATTGTTGTTCACTGTGTGACTAGACAGTCCCAAACTTATGAATGGATTTCATTCTAGAAGGTTGTTGATAATTAAGTCATTAGAAATTGTGAATGCATCTTTCTACTGAAATGAAGTTATCGTGGGTGATTCAGTTCTTGTATTTTAAAATGTGTTTTACATTCCAGCGAAAGCTCCTAGAACACAAGCTACTTGGCATCTTCAGATAAGAAGTGAAAGGGAATGGGATGGAATCATTTGTGGGCATAGTGCCTATAGACACATTGTAGACAGTCAATAAAAGTTGGGGAAATGTTTCTAGGATTAGAGAGTTGGAGAGGAAGGGAAGAAGGCGAGTATAAGCCTGTTTCTAGTATGGAGCTGCCTCTAATTGTTCTGATAAAAGCAGGTTACATTCAGTGACATAACAGCATTTCAAAATTGCACATATTTATTGTCTAATCCCCCAAATCCCAGAGTAGTGAACAATTTAAGAATCATTTAAAATGAGTGCTTCAAAAGAAAATAGACTGTTCTGAATAACATGTCTTGACCAGTTATAACACAGAACTTATAAGATTAGTGTGAAGTAACTGGGCTGAATATATAGTCTTCAAAAAATACCGTGGAACTTTTTGCTTATTTTTAATCCTAATATTAGCTTATTTTCCTGATGATTTTTTACCTTTTACCTAAAATAGAGTAGCGAAAAATATTAACTGAGGTTTCCATTGCCTTCATCTAGGAATGGCTTATTTTTTTATTTAAATTCAAATAATTAACATATAATGTATTATTAGTTTCAGAGGTAGAAGTCATGATTCATCAATCTTGTATAATGCCCAGTGCTCATTACATCACGTGCCCTCCTTAATGTCCATCACCCAACTACCCCTTCCCCTCACCCCCTCCCCTCCAGCAACCCTCAGTTCGTTTCCTATGATTAAGAGTCTCTTATGGTTTGTCTCCCTCTCTGATTTCGTCTTGTTTTGTTTTCTCCTCTCTTCCCCTATGATCCTCTGTTTTGTTTCTTAAATTCCACATATCAGTGAGATCATATGTATTTTGATGACCTTAAAGGCCTTATCGGCAATAAAAATGCAACCTAATTGAGGCTACTGGAATTTCCTGCCTAGAATGGAGGAGAATAAGTTGACCTGCTTGAGCAAAGTAATAACTGGTATTTTATATATACCTGACCATTCAGAACAATTAAGAACTCTATTATGGGTGCCTGGGTCGCTCAGTCAGTTAAGTGTCTGCCTGCAGCTCAGGTCTTGATCTCAGGGTCCTGGGATGTAGCCCTGCTTAGCAGGGAGTCTGCTTGTCCCTCTTCCTCTGCCCCTCTATCCCGCTCTTGCTCTTTCTCTCTGTCTCTCAAATAAATAAATAATAAATTTAAAAAATCTTTTTTAAAAATGTAAAAAAAAAAAAAAAAACTCTATTACTTCTACAGTTTGTTGCAACAACATATATTAAGCATCTGCTATGTGTGAGGCAGTATGGCAGGCACTTGACTTAAAAAGATGAGCAAAATAGCCACAACCTTTGCCCAGTTTGAGCAATTAACATGAATTATATCCTGTGATCTATAATTATGAGAACAAAAAATCTTGTAAAGGTATTTCATTAAAGTTTATGTAAGTTTCAAACTCAGAAGATAATTTTCATGATATTCCCACGAAACTTGAGGTATATTAAACATTTCTAGATGGCAGTTTAATTTATCACATATTTTAATATTGGCAGACCAGATGAACATTTTGATAGGATCACAGTTGGGTAATATCAACCTCAGTATTTAGAAAACTAATTTAGATGATAGAATGAAATAAAAACAGATTCAAGAGAAGTTGATTCAGTGTAGGGAACCACTTTTGGAGTTGCAGAATATGATAACCCACCCTCAAGAGCAAGACGACAAATGTGCCCTTACTGATATTTGACCAAGTTGGCATCTTTTCCTGTCCCATCAGTCCCTTCTGAAATCAGGACTGCCTCAGATAAAGGAACATCAGCAGAGTGCTAACAATTTGCATTAACTGATTGACTCCATTCACCAGGAGCCTGCTTGCAGCTAGTTCAAGGTCCTGGAATGTAAACTGCTTTGCCTCTGACAAAGTAAAGGCAGTTCACTCAGGCACAAAGCTGAAGTTTAGGGAGTTCTTACAGAATCTGGAGTTTCATTAACCACTTAATGAACTGGGAAAATATCAGGGGGTAACAAGAACTTAAAATCGTAGAACTATAGCACTCAAAGCATTTTCCCTTCTCTGTTCCAAGTCCTTTATTTTATAGTGTTTCCTTAAGCCCAAAGTCATACACCTTTTACTTAAATTTAAAACACTCTAAAAATCTGCCAATATGTACTTTTTTTCTGATTTCAAAAAAGTACAAATGTTTAAGAAGGAAAAGAAAAAAACTTTTAGTTATACCCCACAGAAATAACTGTTAACACTTTGGTTTTTATTTTTCCAGACTTCTTTCTAGGCATATTGTATGTGTGTATGTGTACGTGTTTAATGCAAAAATGGGATCATAAGCCATTCTGCCATATATAGTAGTGAGAAGCCCTGACTTTGGAATCAGGCCATCCTGGGTTTAGATCTCAGCAGTTCTGGTTA
The DNA here is from genome assembly GCF_004348235.1 of Phoca vitulina. Lineage (NCBI taxonomy): Eukaryota > Metazoa > Chordata > Mammalia > Carnivora > Phocidae > Phoca > Phoca vitulina. The sequence goes on along the minus strand of NW_022589704.1, from coordinate 71,485,381 downwards.
ACAGCAAAGACTTTGGCCAGTTTCTTTCCCTGTAAAATAAGGATGATGATGTATCTATTCATAAGGTTGTGGATAATATAAAGGAGATAACTTATGTGAAGTACTTCATTAAGCAAATGTTTGATAATCTAGCCTCTTGTTCTCTTGTTCCTATGTTCTACCACACTGTCCCCTTAGCACCCTGCTTTCCTGTAGTTGGAGGGTGGGGCGTGTGAGGTGGGGGACAGGGAGGCACAGATAATGTTTTTATGCACAAATTTCTTAAAATTTAAATTTATTAAACTCTGTTAGAGACATGTAAAGCTAAAATATTCTCCTGGATTTTCAAACCTTATATTTTTTATTCAAAGGTTTATATGACTTAAGTTTTATAAGGTAAATTCAGTTCAAACTAACCCCATTAACTTTTGTGTCTATTAATAGTTTCTAGGGCTTCTTTTGAAAATAACTAAAATGAATGAAGTTCTTAACAGCCTTTTGGGTCCTTTTTAATGTGTTGTGTTCAGTGCATACATATATAAGTACTTTGTGTATAATGTAGATGTTCTTTTTAATGTGTATGTAGTTTTCATATTAATTATCACAAAAAGCAACATAATACATCATAAGTACCATGAATATCATATATAGTTATGCTATTTTATTTGTCTTATCCAAGGGGAATCTTATGTCACTTTATAATTTGCCTTAATTTTCTAGTAGAAATACAGTTTTGTCTCAAATTGATATGGAAGGTTAAATAGTGTCTAAAAATTCACTTAGAAGAGTAGCTTTAAATTCTGAGATTTTTATAATTTTATGTAATGCAATGTGAAAATTAAATGTTTATGTGCAAAATAGGCCCACAGTTAAATTTTATGACAAAGAAAGTAAATGTCCCTTTTTTTTCCCCCCTTTTCTCTAGCTCAACTGAGAAGTCATTTCCTTGGAGATCAACAGGTATGAGTTTTTATCATATAAAAAAATCTTTATTATGTCTTACACACACAACAAGAACAGTTTCATAGCCTGCTTTCTCAATTTACTGCCTCTTGGTGAAATAAGCCAAGCAGAGCCTTTACTAGTGACAATATTGAACTACTTTGCTTTGAAGTAGTTCTTAATTTACTTGATTGTTTTGAACATTGTGAAGTAGGTTTGTATATGTCAGCTATAAAGAAAATTAAAGCATTGGACATCAACATATCAGTGTTATAATCACTGGACACTTTTAATATCAACATATATTATCTAAGTATTTTCTTTTCTATCATAAGAAAGTACAGTAATGCCCTCACAAAAGTTACTGCATCACCTGGGGAAGTTGGCTAATCATTTATATAAATCAAGGTCTTTCCTTTCATAGTGTTTCCCACACTCAAGGGAAGAGTTGCCTTAAACGTTCATATTCTTTATGTACCCAGATGTAAAACATATATGGTAGCTTCTAATACAGTCCAGAAGCTTCTGATGTAATCTCCTTATCTTTTTACCCCAAATTCATTTCATATAAAGGATGAATTACATTAAGGAAGGTGTAAAGCCCCTTTCACAAATATTTGATGTCTTCATAGTAGATGTTCATTCATTAGTGTTTGTTGAGCACCTACACCATGGACCCAGTACTGTACACATCACTGGTCACACAGTGATGGGCACAACATACACGATCCTGCGCTTCCCATGGCGCTTACAATGTAGAGGACGATGTCATCAATATTTAAATGGTAGAATGGGCCTTGAAATCTAAATACTTTGGCAATTTTTAAATGAGCTTTGAACTTGATTAAAACTCAAAAATCACCAAATGCCTGGTATCTGAGTTTACCAGAACCTGTTACCAGGATCTTGGTGTTATTCATAGCGCATACAAGGCACTCTGCTGTTTTATAAAGAAGCTGTTCCCAAGAATTGTAGTGTTTATTCAGACCAAAGACATATGAGGGGCTACTTAGCAATAAGTCTCATAGCAGTAGTTTAATATAAGGAAAATCATGTCATGAAATAATATGCGGTTAGATGCCAGAAATATATTATGTGGAAAACACTGTTGTAAATGGACAACCTCCTTCTGAGATAGCTTCGCAGAGAAAATGGTACTGGAGCCTAGAGACTGACGGGTGGCCAGGCTCTGGAGAGCGCTTTGTTACTGCACAGCAAAAGAGACAGAAATGTCACATCCGAACATTTAAAACTGGTTTGAGAGATGGTAAAATGCGCAAAGTCTAGATAGCCACATTGGGTCAAATTATAGAGATCTGTAAATACAACTCTAAATTGAACTCTCCTGCAGGTCATGGGGAACCACTGAAAATCCTCTGAACAAAAAGTCACCTGATTGAAATATTCCTCAGGAGAAATACCAGAACTATAAACTAATTAAAAAGTGATTTGAAAAATTTAAAGAAAAATGCAAAGCACACAGTAGTCATTTGGTACTTGGTTGTGGCAAAAATTTACCACTTAATATAAAATTATTCTGTAAGTTTATCTTTAATAGTGCATCATTAATTTATTCCAGAAATATTTCTTGAGAGCCTTAAACGGTTCTCTAGCACATAGTTGTCAAAGTTTAAAACAATATCCTTGTCCTCTTAAGTGCTTCAAGTCTAGTGGAGGTATGTAACTCTATACGCTCAAAATTTGGTGGTGGGGGGGGAGCTATAAAGGAAAACTACAGGTATATACCATATTTACTGATAGTCCCTATTTCTGGACATTCGGGTTGTTTCTAATTTTTTACTATTATAAATGACATTGTGGTAAATATCCCTGTATATAAAATTGTATCTGTACTTTTGACTTACCTTAGGCTAGACTTTTAGGAAATAAAGTATTATTTAGAGTATATGAACATTTTTAAGACTCTTGTTATGTGTAACCAAGTTGCCTTCCTGAAAAGACTATATTATTTCTCCCTCCCTTTAGGTATGTAACGTTGATCCTCTTGTATTTCCTCATTTGACATCATCATTTATATTTCTTTCTACCTACAAAATATTAAAATCTCCTATATATTGGCCTTTTCTGTTGGAGTGGTTGTGTTTGATAGGTGAGAACTCTTTAAGCCCAAGCCTGATAGCTGTATCAGTCAAGTGGGGAACACCCAGCCCATGCCAGGTAATTCCATATGAGGGATTTGATATGGGAGGTTATGGTTCAGGTGCGGATTGCAAGGTTTGGGAGAATTAAACAGCATCTGAAACACACAAGAGACTGATCATACCCACAGCTGCTACCATTTCTAGGACTGAGGGGACAATGGGTTAGGTGGTTTTGTTTTTAAACTGGAGCACTGATGGGAGGTGGGGCAGGGGGAGATTTCCAGCATTAGCTGGAACCAGGAAGAAGATAAAGCCAAGCCAGAAGTGCTGCCTAGAGCCGAGCTGGAGAACACCTGGCTGAGCTGAGCTGAAACAGGCAAGTGGTGGTTTTTCACTACCTAAAGCCAGCCAGGCACAGGGTATAATTGTGTTGATTTGCATACAGAGAGAATGAACTTAGATCAGGAAGGACACATAATAGAGAATGAGATCTCTGGGCCCTTGATGTCCTTTCTACCTCCCCTCCCCTTCCCTCCCCTCTGGTACTTTTACTCATAAGCTTCAGTCATTTGACCACCACCTTCATGATTTACTAATGAGTTAAATATAGATAAAATATTATGTATGTGTGTCTGTGTATATTGTCCAAGTAGCTCCCTAAATACCTTAGTGTTAGGTATTTACAATACAACTTAATACAACTCCAGTAATTCATCTGTCTTCACCACAGCTACATTTGTAAATCACACCTAATATAACTGTTTCATCCCTTACTTTTGTTGGAATACACTCTTAACCCAAACTCCTGTTCATACCTGGCAGGTGTTACATTTACTTACCCTATTTTTCTTTTGAGGGAAGAGGAGTGCATTAATCTTCAGCCACTGCAATCACAACTACTGTTTACTCAACTTTCTATTATTTTAACTGTATTCATGTTACTTATGTGCTTTCTTAAATTTGCCTACTTTCAAGCCATACTTAGGACATTTAAGTTGTAACTATGGCAATAAGCTACAAAGATAAAGGTAGAAAATTGAAATTTGGTTGTATGCATAAAAGAGTAAAATCTGATTTGTTTCATGTTTCTTTTTCTAAGTAGTATAGATGTCTTTAGAGGTTTGATTGTAAATAAATAATGGCATAAAATGGCAGTTTTGCTGCTACTTTTCTGTAAAGTTTTAACTGTTATCTTCTCTTTACCACATTGCATGCAGAGATACTAAACATAGTATATAAAAATCATCTCATTTTTAGAATTTGGCAGTCCTGCCCAGAATAAGGGGCAGGGGTGGCTTAAAAGTAAAATATATATATATATATATATTTAAAAGGTCTTCAGTCTCCTCCGTGTTTAGCTAGATCTTGACAAAAGTAACATCTTTATTCAATTTTCTTGGTTTCTTAAATAAGAAAGGATTACATGGAAAGATTTAGGATTGAAAGTCTCTTATTGTTCCTCATTTTTCTTTAATATTTTGAAGTTTTCCTGCAGACAGTTTCTCTACCTTTATACATATATTACAAATTTGACTTGAAAAGCTTGGCACTTCAAAAGTTTTTGAGCAGTCACGTGAATTGTTAGCAGGGCAGTGGTTTGATCACTACCTGGGAGAGATCCTTGCCTACTCAGGTATTTTCAGGATGGTACATTCTGTTGAAATGCCAGAAACGGAGACCAGCTGCTGAATTTTGTTTTAAATAGCTAACTCAGAGCAGAGTCATTTTCTAAGGAAGAGCTCAGGATGCCCTAGGCAGAAAAGATTTCCATTGCTTTATGATTCAGTTCAGAATCCGTTTGCGCATTTGCTTGAGTTGGTTGGTTGGTCGTTTAGGTCCCTCAGTCGTTTGGTTGGTTTTTGTATAAGGGTTAGTAGGCTGTTGGAAAGTAAAAAAAGCCAAAGCTTTTTAAGTTTGGTGCTCAAAGAGATGACTTCCCAAAGCATGAGGAATAACCGTCCACTCTACAAAACATTTCTGTGTCCTCAGGCTGGTTGAGAAGGAATCTTGAGGAGAAGCTTCCCCAGAAGCATTTATACTTTATTGTTATCTTGCTTTACTGTTCTCCCTCTCTTCATTGTTCTGTATTTTCTAGCTTACCAGCATTACATATCTAATCTCTAAAAACATAAAATGCGCATCCTTTTGTCTTTTGTAAAGGGAGTTTATCATTTTCTGTTTTGGCTTAGTTTCTGCCCTAGTCTTGCATCTCTTATAACCTTGCATTTTTGTGTTTTTTTATGTATGTTCTGCTAAAAAAAGAGTGAGGAAGGAGTGTTGTCTTAGTGTTCCTTCCTGTTTTCTCTTTTATTAGTGTTCCATTTTTCCATCATTCACATCTTTGTACCTCTTAAAAATTTATGTATTTGTACAGTCTCTTATGTTCTGCCAAAATTTGAGGTAGCATTTGAGGACACAGACAGTAAAATAGAAGATAAACACTATAATCATGAAACTGTATAATAGAATAATAGGTAAAGGCCTGAAGAAAGTGAGATGCAAATATATGCACATGTAATTATAATTCTTTATGATGGAAAATATTATGCAGAGTAGCTTTTAAAGAAAAGAAAAAAAGACCTCTGGCTTACTTCTCGTTTTTAAAAAAGCACACCAATTTACTCACACACACAAAAAAACAAAACAAAACACACCACCATACGTAGTGTGTGTTACCTACCAGACAGAAGCTGTTGAAACCGTAAATTGAGTCCTTTTGTCAAAGTGTTCATTGGTTGTTACTTAAATCCTCCAGCCACATCCTGCAAAGTGAATTGTGCCACACGTCGCAATTTCACAGTTTTTCTGTTCCAGGAAAAAAAATTACTATAGTCTAGGCAGCTTCCAGTTTTAGTACTTATGTGTAAAATGAGGAGCGGGGAGCAGCATGGCGTCAGCAGGAGAAGCCTATCCTTCCCTCCTCACCGCCTCCCTGACCCCCCATTCCCTGCAGATTAAGAGAAGGAGACTTCTTCTGAACCCCAGTGCACCGTCTGTTCCGACAGGCCAAAGAATCAGGTTCACTTGCACTTGAGAAATAGTCATAAGAGCAGATATTAGTGTATGTTAAATAACTGATTGGGAATTACTACTCCTAAGAAAGTAAAGAAGCCAAAAGATTAGTCTTTCCGAAAGCAACAAGTTTAGCAAAGGACACAGGAGAATGAAAGTAAGGGGAATTTCTGGTTGACCTAGAAGGCATTAAAGGGTAAAGAGACTTGAATCAGTCTTTTACAATAAGTAATGAGTAGGAGAGAAAATATTAATGACTTCATAGAGTTGAGGTAGTTGATGTTTGGTAATAAATATGAAAGGGAATGAAAAAGATTATGATAAAACAGAAATTTTAAACTGAGAAGATTCGGCTTCACAGTGCCACATCCGTTTACTGTGGAATATGTACTGGAGTGGCACAATTTTCACATACTGTCCGTTTAAATCATTATCGTGTGGTATGTACTGAGAGTAGTAGTTTGTGTACACTACAAAATTTAAGACTTTATAGGGATTAGGTTTTGCATTTTGTTCCTAAAATGAATGGGCACAACTTTCTTCCACTATGGTGAGTTAAAAAAAAAAAAAAAAACATAAATACTGAAGATAGAAGATAAAAGATAAATGAGAGACTAGCCCTAAGTCAATTTATCTTTCTTTTTTCCTCCATCTGGAGCAAGTAATTTACAACACAAAGAAGCATCAGCATATCATGAGATAAGACGCAAACTTAAATGGGAACACTTTATGCCTCAGTAGAAATGTACCGGATTTATAAAGGCGATAGAAGAGGAATCTGTATTATACATGTTCATAAATAGGATATTAGATTAGCAATCATGTATAAAGGACCATTATTTTATTGAGGATTTTGGATGTTATGATTTATTGTGGCTGTAAATTGTATAAGTGACAAATTTCATCATACATTCATTCCTTCCTATTTCTCTTCTAAATAACAGGAGGATACGACTTTCTGTGAAAACCGGCCAAGTTTTTCCTCCCTTATTATTTCAGGCCTTCTGAGCCACACAGTCATGATAGTCTTCTTACCACAGCTACAGTGAGGTAGCTTCCTAAATCACCACTATAAATGTTCTCTTAACTTTTTAATGTTTCATGACTAAGCCCCCCCCCACACACACACACCCCTTTGGGTTTGTTTTGTTTTTAATTCAATGAGGATATATTATACATTATCCTATGACTTGGGTTTTTTCCTTAACAGCATAGTAAAAACCAAGCATGTGTTTCTGTATCAGTATATGAAGATCTGCCTCTTTTTAAATGGCTAAGTACCCATGGTTTAGAAAATTTATGTAAGCAGTCCCTAACTGGTAAATATTTGATTTTTCCCCAATTTTTTCCTTTGACAAACCATGGTAAAAGTTTTCTCTGTACATCTGTCTGAGTGTCTTTGTCGATTACATTTTTTTAAGTGGAACTGCCTGGGCAAGGGTATATACGGGGGCTTTTTGGGCAAATATTGTCAAATTGCCCATCAAAAATGCATAATAATTTGTAGGAGGGGGTGAGACTTTTCCTCCGCCTTCTTAGGTTAAATGACTGGGGTGGAGGGGCAGTGAATTTAACTGACAACAGTTAAATTAATAGAAAAGTAATCCCAAAGTATTCATATACACATAGGAGTTCACAAAAGTAGTTTACCTAAATGGCTAAAGTTAGGAGTTACTACCTAACTTAATGGAGTAGAGGAAGTGGGCAGAAAAGGCTTCTGTGGGGAAAAAGAAATGGGTTTCTAGGGGAACAAATGGGTATAAGAAATCTTGTGAAAATGTTTGTTTATGCAGGTGCAAGTGGTCCTCCCATTTTTTTCTTCATGCCATATATCTCCCCCAGGGGAGATCCATGGCAGCCTCACTCCCAGAAGTTTCTGCTTTTGGTGAAATAAAGGATACTCCATGAAGGCTTCTTAAATATTCGTTAAATCAGAACATTACGCGGGGACCAGCATACACTGACGATTCTTTCATTTGATTAGTTCTTATGGAAGTTGGGGATCGACCTGAAATTGGAATTTAATAGAATTCCTGTCTTTCTTTTCTTTTCATATCTGGATCAAAATGATCACATACATTTTTCTGTCAACAAAAATGCAACAACCACTACCAGAACAAGCAAAAAACAAACTTTTTTTTTGCCATTGGAGGTAATTCAAGTACCAATACCTCATTCCAGAGGTTCCCATCTTTGCTGTACATTCAAATCACCTGTGGAGCTGTTCAAGTCTGGGGCCTGAACCAGGCATCAGCGGTCTTTGAAGATACCACGTGATCCCACACTGCAGTCTGAGAATACTACCTACTCATAAGTAAATTAATTTAATTAGTGGTAATTAAAGAAAAGAATTAAAAGTTTATCCTGCCAGTCCTGTACAGATTATATTTTAGGATAACCAAATAACCCTGGCCATTAATAGCTATTTTAAGATAACTAAACTATACCAAAGGAATTTCTGCTGATAAATGTAGGAAGAACAATAAAATTAGAAAAATCACCAATTTGCATCCTCTAATGAAATAAATGATTCAAGCAAAAATTGTCAGTGTATGCAGAAACCTCTGTATTTTCGATCCTGGTTGCACATTAGAACCACCTTGGGAGTTTTTAAATTCCTAATTTTCAGACCACAGCTTAGGCTGATTGAATTAGAAATTCCTGGGCGTGGGACTCAGTCAGCAATAGTTTCTAAGCTCTACAACCACCCCCATCCCAGGCGATTACAGTGTGCATTAGGAGAGAGGTTGATAGTGAACTTGAAAATATGGAAAGACCAGACTGCCATCACTTGAATTGGCTGACTGATTGTAACAACTGTAAAAGTTACAATATGACACGATGTAAAGTACACAACACCATAAAGTATTCTAACCACAAAAGTTTGACCTGAAAGCTTCTAGCTCTAACTTTCTGCTTAAAAGACATACAGAGGTTAAAAGATATATAAATGCCACCATGAGAAACCCACACGCTAATTCAGAATGTGGAGCATCCTGAGTTTATTGCTGTGATTCCCTCAGTGAGCCAAGAAAATGAAAATGAGGGTATGGGAGCCCCTTTTTAGATTTAAGGTACTAAGTAACAATCATAGTCCAACACCATCAGTAAATCTTATTTCAGCCTGACTAATACAAGCCAACTGAAGACAAATTTTTGAGACATCAGGAAAATTTGACTGTGAACTCATTATATGGTATGATGGAATAAATGTAGTTTTTTGAAGTCCTTATTTTACAGAGCTACATATGGAAGTATTTAGAGTCAAAATGATCTGATGTGAGGGATCTGTTTTAAAATTCTATAACAGAAGAAAGGAAGAAGATAAATGGAGCATAAAAAGTATGGCATAATGTTGTTAACTATTAAATTGGGAAGGTTGTTAATTACACTTCTGTTTTCTTTTTTTTAAGATTTATTTATTTATTTTAGAGGGAAGAGAGAGAGAGAGAGAGTCCCAAGCAGACTCCACACTGAGCGTGGAGCCTGATGCGGGACTTGATCCCAGGACTCTGAGATCATGACCTGAGCTGAAATCATGAGTCGGGCGCTTATCTGAATGAGCCACCCAGGCGCCCCTTCTCTCTCTCCCTTTATGTTTGAAAACTTTAATTTTAAAAAACTGAAATACAAATTCTTTAAACAAAAGGTTCAGCATATTGGGGATGAAACTAGTACATGAGAGTGACACATGTTAAAGCCAGCCAGCTGTTGGCCATGCTGCCAGTGTGAGCCATGACACAAATGATCCACTATGAGATGAATGACAGTTTCCAGCCAGTAGACGTTACTTAATGTTTATTTCCACATAGTGGGATTTTGTTAAATGAATCCTAATTTCAGCTGAATTACCTATAATGTGCGGACATCAGCCTTTCTGCTAGTTTAGAACTCTGCATTTATTGCTGTTTTGTGCAGGTTCTAGGTAGCTTCACTGTACACATCTTAGCTACAAACACTTTCACAGCCTAACTAATTAGCCATAAGGCAGTTGCACTATAAAAGATAAAATCATGAAAAAAAATAGAGATATTCATTCAAAGGACATAATGAAATAAGAAAAATGAATAGCAAAATGTAGAGGACTATGGCAAAAGGCAAAATATTTGAATACATTCAAATTGTGTAATGTAGAGTCATGGCAATACTGCTTTTATTTTGCGGATTGTACCTAAGCATTTATCTTCAAAGTCTTTGGTTGATAGCATTATACACTTTTGCTTGTTGCTCTGTCTCCTTGTTGGCATCACACTTTCTCTATTTTCTTCATTAAGAGGGGCATCAGATTTCAAATACTAGGATTCATCTCTGAAACTGAATTTTGTGTTGTCCTGTGATAAGCCTTCTACACTGTTGTTTGTTCTTGGCATATTGTGTTTGTGTTGAAATTGCTTATGGTAAAGTAATCTATAGCAAAGATGCTTATAGTGAAAAGACTGGACAAGGTTTGTGGATAAGTGGCAACCACCAAATAAGAATATTCGCATTCGAATATTCGAATGTTCTTACACCATTTACACATACTGTATGGGGATGTATGTAACACACCCCCATAAGACTTAAATACACTGAATTAGAACTTTTTTTTAGAGAGAGAGAGCACACGCATGGGGTGAGGGACAGAGGGAGAGGGAGGAAGAGAATCTTAAGCACGCCCCACGCTCAGTGCAGAGCCCAACACAGGGCTCGATCTCAACGACCCTGAGATCGTGACCTGAGCCAAAATCAAGAGTCCAACGCTTAACCAACTGAGCCACCGGAAGTGCCCAGTAAGGTAGGACTTTGTATTAAAATCACATATCCAGTTTTAGCCTCTAACATTTTATGTTTAATATAAACATGTTAAATAAACATTTAAGTGTTCTCATGCTCTTAATGATATGTGAACAAATATTCTATTAACTACCTAAAATAAAATAGAAAAGTACCAAGTTTAGGGCCGCCTGGGTGGCTCAGTTGGTTAAGCAACTACCTTCGGCTCAGGTCGTGATCCTGGAGTCCGGGGATCGAGTCCCGCATCGGGCTCCCTGCTCGGCAGGGAGTCTGCTTCTCCCTCTGACCCTCACCCCTCTCATGCTCTCTCTCTCATTCTCTCTCTCAAATAAATAAATAAAATCTTTAAAAAAAAAAAAGTATCAAGTTTAAAAGCTCGTTTTTCCGTTACCATCTCCTCAACGCACAGAGCCACACTTCCTCAGTTTACAGTTGTTGCTTTGGGAAATGTCAGAAAGGCTACCATCTGTAACCCCACATTTCATTCATAAGCCAAAGTTAGTCTGCATTTAGCTCTATCTTGATAATCTTTACCAAAAAAGATAACTCAATAGAAAATTTACAGTAAAACCTAGTTTCAGAAGACTTATTCATTTCTTTTTGATAGGAATATCATCCTACCCTTACAGATTTCTATGGGTTTTTTTTTTTTTAAGAAGTTTTCTTGGGGCACCTGGGTGGCTCAGTCGGTTAAGCATCTGCCTTGGGCTCAGGTCAGGATCCCCTGGGATCCAGCCCAAGTCGGGCTCCCGGCTCAGCTGGGAGTATGTTTGTCCCTCTCCCTCTGCACCGCCCCCCCCCCCCCCCCCCCCCCCCTCCCCCCCCCCCTCCCTCTCTCCCAAAAAAAAAAAAAAATTTTTTTTTTTTTTTTAAAGGAAGTTTTCTTGGTTTTTTGTTTTCGGGGTTTTTGTTTTGTTTTAACAGAGGGAATCTATCTTCTATCTCATACTATCAAATATACTCTTTTCTATATTTGGTAACATTTTTTTCCCTAAAAGGAATTTTGAAAAAATATTTGAATGATTTTTGAGCACTTTTGTTCCATAGATCACTGATTTTTTTACATCACAGAAAATCCTTTATTCTTTTTTTAGCTTTCTCTGTAGGAAGCAAGAGGCCCATGGCCTTTTATGAGTACCTACTTGTAAACTCAGTGTTAGAAACTTGACATGTGTGATCCATTTCTTTTCATCTTTATAATTCTAAATTCCTTCTTTTTCTAGTTTTCCTCTTACATATATAAATTCTTTATGGTAAGTGTGACACCTGTATTTTAATTCATCCCTAGACTAAAAATACTTGATAAATACCCATTTTATATGACTTTTTTTTCCTAATAATTATTTTTTAATCATTTTGTATTCCTGAACAGAATTCAGGAATTTTAAAATATTTATGAAGAAGAGATCTCTCTGGTGACATTTAAAACTATAAAATACTTTTCAGATTTGCATTATAGAAATTAAATAAAGTGCTTTATACCAGCTTATGCAGAAACTAAGTTTGCTTAAGCCACAAAATTGAATCCAGGCTGATGAGCTTTTACAATGGATTTCAAGGCAGGCTAATTGATGTTTAGAGCAAAGTTTAAAGTGAACTAGAAGACACTTCATTAATGGTTTCCATTTTCCAAGACTTTTCACTCAACATTTTCTAGATGAGTAAAATTTTTAGAGCCACTATCTTAATATTTAAAAGATAGCATAAGTATGCATAAGACCCAAGAATCTAGATACATTCAAGAGAACCAGACTAGAAATAGTTTCAGTAAACAAGATCTGCCCATTCTCGCAAGTTTTTGCTTCCATTAAAGCCCAGCTTTTAAAGGATGTCATACGTGTATAGTAATTTATATTTGAGTCAACAAAGTCCAGGTATCTCTAATCTTAAGATATCAGTCAATGTCTATCTGTGTCTTCTGTGGATCAAGGAATGTTTTTATGATTCATGTTTCCATCACCCTATTCACATTTCCACTCAGCAACAATATTTCCCGATGATCTCATTTCCTCTGATAATAAGGTTACCTGCTGTAGAAGTGAATCGTGTACATCGAAGAAGTTACTGAAGAGAAGTCCTTTCAAGGCCATCATCCGTGTCCTCTTCCAGAATTTGGCCTAGAGCTTTACTTCTTAGCCATAGAAGGCACTGGAATATTGCTGCAGCTCTGTGGAATGTAGACTCCTTCCTGAACCTGTCGCCCTATAGGAAGCCAGAGAACCATAGCCAAACAGGAAGTTGAGTCCCCATAAGACAAAATTTTCTACTCATATTTTCATGAAGAGTATGAAAGCCCAACCTCACCTCACAGGCCAAAGTTGAAAGAAAAGTGAGCTACTCCATTTCCTTAATTGTCAAAGACAGCATCATCTGCCTTAACACTGCATTCTATTACCATCCCAGGAGTCCTGCCAAAACTCACATTACACTATCTTTTATGTAAGGGCAAACCTTTAAACACCATAGCAACTCAGAACAGGCACAAACAAGGAGAATCTAGCAAAAAGTTATAATATGCTGGACTGTGAAAGACTAGTTACAGAGTTGTATATACTAAAAATCTCCTTACTGATCTCTAGGTTCCCGTTTCCATGGTGATTTTACACATTGTACAGACCTCCGTTTCGTATACCAAAAACAGTAAGACATATAGATCAACAAAACAGAGGATTTCAGTAATTTCAAGTTCTTTAGAGAGACCTTAGCCTTTTCCTGAGCATATTTTTATGCACACTTGGTGTGTATTTGGGAGATAAATCATAATACACTTTGTATTTTATCTTTCACTGTGAGCTTAATGGTGGATAATACATGAGATTTACGTAGCCCTACAGCATTACTGTCCCTTACCCACTAGTATTTTCTTAGCTGCAACCTACTTTTTCTAATTAATTGCCCTTGTTTAGGTGATATTGGGGCACTCAGATGAAATGTAACAGGCAGGATGGACCATGTTTCCAATAATCTCCCATTCATAAACACAAATGGAGATTATTTCATTCTACCTTGAAGCTTGTTCAAGTTCCATATTCTTAGACATGCATTTTCATAGAAGATGCTAATTTGATGTTTGAAAATGCCCCATAAAATATTTCTGATGTTCCACAAAACATGTTTGTGAAAAAATAACACATGGTCTTCAGTACACAGATGAAAGAAGTAGCATTGACATTCTGTTTGCCATTTTTGCTCATCAAAACGTCTCTCAATTTCATGTTCTCATTGCACTAACTCACAACATGTCAACTATTTAACTCTAGTTTATAGCAGTGATCATGAAATGATCCCATCCTGTAAGACTCTGTGGTTTCTCTGGTAAATTTGACTAGTGTCTTCTTTCATTCCTCATAGCACATGTTTTTAAAAGACATTCATTTTAAAGTAAGACTACATAGATAATACATAGTTAATAATTTTGAGCCTTACCCTACTACAGTAAGAATACCTTCTATAGTAATTGGGAACTGGGTCTTCTTACTACAGGAATAGTGACTATGTGTATATACATTTATGTGTGTGTAATTTAGGAATTACAGGTTTTCAAGGAAACAGTAAATAATAGTAAAACAGTGTGAAAATAATTTAACTTTGTCTTAATGATTGAGAAGAAATATCAATATCTTTCTGTCTTTGCAGATATGCATTACATTGGGCTTCATTATAGAAGTAGAAAAATGAAGATCTACTTGATAGTTTAGAATTGATTGCTTTATAGCTCACTAATAGGATAATATATTATCATAATAGTTATAATATGATAAATATATGTATTTATCAACTTTTTAAAACTTTAACTTCAGTATTTACTTAAAGATAAAAAATAGGGGCACCTGGGTGGCTTGGTCAGTGGAGTGATCTTGAGGTGGTAGGCTTGAGCCCCATGTTGGGTGTAGAGATTACTTAAAAATTAAAAAATCTTTTAAAAAAATGAAATTTAGACCCTGTTCTCTAAATAACTCAATTATTTAAATCTTCAAATACTTTTCCACATTCTATTTTTTTGAGGTGTTGCATTTAAAAGTATAAGAAATGGGTGCCTGGGTGTCTCAGTTAAGCATCCAACTCTTGATTGTGGCTCAGGTCATGATCTCAGAGTTGTGGGATCGAGCCCCACATAGGACTGTGCATCCAGCAGGGAATCTGCTTGAGATTCTCTCTCTCCCTCTGCTCCTCTCTCTCTCTCTCTCTGTCTCTCAAATAAATAAATCTTTAAAAGTATAAGAAACAGGTGCTAATATTTAGAGAGGGTCCTTGGTTATATTACTTTCAGGGTAATTTTGTTTATTTCGTTTGTTTTTGTATTTTTTTGAGATACTAATTCTTTTAATTAAGGTGACCAGTATGGAATCCTGTATCTCACAATTTGTGCTTGCTCTGTTTAAGATTATTTATTTTAAACAGCTTCTTTCAAAGGAGAGTTTAAATGAGCACAATTGTTTGTCACATGATTTGTAAAAAAATATTCTGAATGAGGAGACAGAATTGCTGAGGTACAGATTTTTAGGGTGCCACTTTCTCTTTTCCTATTTAAATACCAGGTCCTAATAGTTAAAAAAAAAAAAAAAAAAAAATACATGGAACTCTGATGGGTTTTGGTTTCCATGGTGATAAGTTTTCAGCTCCTGACACGGCATACCACCTAGTGTTTCCAGGCCAAAAGCTTTGATGTATTGGTGTCCCACGTTTTATCTTATACTAAAGCTGAAGCTAAGAACTGTCCAAACCTCTTTTTCTTTTAAAAAATGGTACATTTTCCACGTATGAGAAGTCTTGGAGCTCCCACAGGGGTGCTTCCGTATCTACAGATGGTTGTCGTTTCATATTTGATGTGTCAGAGCTCCATTTTGGATGAAGCCACGATGGACTGGGGCACAGCCCTGCTGTCAGGCCGGCCCTTGTGTCACTATTCCCTGGCACACCAATTCTGTGTAAAACTTCTAGCCTAGCAAACTACGTATTTTCCTTAGTCCTTAATAAAATTCCATCCAGAAGTGATGCATAAGAATGTGTAGAACCCTAGAAACTCATTAACAGAAGACTTACAAATGAAGCCGATCACTCCCCAGGATTATCAGCCTGACAGCCTCAGATCGGGTTTCAGTGTATACCAGGGAAACCATATACAATCTGTAATCTTTATTGAAATTCCAAACTTAAGAATTCAGAACTGTCACAGAACTCTACCACCTAGAAGTGTACTGTCAAATAATAAATCAGGAGACAGGTCATTAAAAACCTATATTAAGAATGTCAGCGAATCTTTCTGGAGGCTAGGAAACAAAACCTTGGATTGAATTCAGCGTCAAACTAAAGGTTTAGAATGCAGTGGGGGCTCCCGGCTCTCCTATAAAACTTGTGTTCACTTTTCAAACTAGCTTGATCAGCAATGCCTACAAGTTTTACTTTGCTTTACGTAGATAAACTTTATTGAACATAATAAAGCCACAGCACAGTGCCAGGCGTGAATCAGCACTCAGTAAAGAGAAGCTGCTCTTCTTACTGGGAATTTGTTTGTTCGACAAATACTTACCGGTCACCTACTGAGTATGATGTACCTATCTAGGCACTGAGGAAATAACAGTAAACAGACCAGACAAAAGTCCCTGCTCTCGCTGAACTTACACTCTAATGGTGAGAGAGTTTAAGTGTGGTAAAGAAGGGGCAAGCTTTACTTCCTATAGGAAATTTTTCCTAAGCTCCTTTCCCAACCACACGCTCCCTGTGTCTCGCACACACACACACCTATCTTTTCCCATAGCTGCATTCTTAGGGCTCTAATAAAAAGTTAAAGGAAGAAAGTCAGAAAGGAAAGACAAATGAAAACATTGAAATCCTTAGGATTATATCTTGGACTCAGAATGTGTTACAGACTCGGTGTAAATCTTTGAAGAGATAGTGAAGCAGCATTCCTGAAAAAAATGTTTGTTAGCAACCTGAGGGTTAAATTTGTGGAAAGAGACTTCTGAAGATAATCAGAACATGGGCAAATATATTTTGAAGAAATAGAGAAAAGAGGTCACATTTGAATGGAAATGGGCAAAGGCAGTGTGATTTACACCACCTCAATTTACAGCATACAAAACAGACGTAGGAGATAGGGAAGGGGATAAATAGTTTTGTTTCTAAGATCAAGATGGCAAAATGATACAGTTGAAAGTAAAACAAGATAATTGGGAGAGACGGATTTGGCATGAGGAAGCAAGGATCATGTTTAGATTTGTCTGTATGGATACAGAAAAGGACTAAAAGAGTAAGGTAAGCAAATGGATAAAAAATTAAAATTTCCATCATTTGTAACTCTGAAAACACTGTACAGAGTTCCGTTGATCTTAGATAACATGAAATAAAACATAAAAACCTAGCTCTACCTTCAGAGGTTTCATTACTAAGCTCAATAATATAAACACCATGCAAGTTTTTTATTTCAAACGTTTGGAGGTATGGAGGATCTTTTATTAAACACTTGGCCACCACTCTTACCCAGTCTTCCTCTTGGAGGAAGTCACCTGAGAGGTGAGTTTTCCAAGGGGAAACAAGGTCAATTTTCAGATTTTAATTTCATGTAATATATAAGTTAACTTAGGGTGGTAATCAGGATGAAAAATTGTCATAAAATTTAGAAAAATATATTAATAAAATGAGTATATGGAACACTTTCATATAGAAAAGAGTCTAAATGATTGTGCAGTTTTCAATGAGAATGGTATTGTATTACATATAGATTATAAGATGTCACAAATATCTGAACCTTTGTAGCAAGTTTTTATATAATACTGTCATTAGATTTAGCTGATTAAACTTATCTTCTTACAGATGTGCCAAATACTGGTGTAAACAAACCTAGAGTTTCTGACGCTGTCCACCCCAACAACTATCTCATCAGGACAGAGCCAGAACAGGGGACTCTCTATTCACCAGAACAGACATCTCTCCATGAAAGTGAGGGTCTGTTGTATTATCTTTTAAGTATCAGATTTGCTTTTAATGTGTGCTATTTGAAAATGAGTATCAGAAGTGTAAAATAAAGATATTTCTTGCTGGTTTCATTCCTGCAGGATCATTGGGTAACTCAAGAAGTTCAACACAAATGAATTCTTATTCTGACAGTGGATACCAGGAAGCAGGGAGTTTCCACAACAGCCAGAATTTGAGTAAAGCAGAAAATAGACCGCAGCATTCATTCATAGGTTCAACCAATAACCATTTGGTGAGGAATTCAAGAGCTGAAGGACAAACACTGGTTCAGGTAAGCCAAGCACATCAAGATCCTTGTAAAGAAATACCCTCCTAACTGAATATCTGTTATAAGTATTCTTTATTAGATGTAAAATCAATACATACAATTTTGATCTTACAGAATGGACAAAGTAGCAAAATCATTTTAACATTATTCAGGTCTGTGATATTAAAAAAAAAAAAAAAGTTGGAATCATTTATTAACTCATATTAATGAATTCTGATAAATTCCAGTTACAGGAGAGTAGTTCTTTTAGGAGAAGCAAGTTTGTCATGAGAGGAACAGTCCAGGGCAGGAGTATGAGAAAACTGGGTGGAATGTTGTAGTCCCTCTAGGGGTTGTGCGTTCCTAAAAATACTAGAGCTACAATATGTTCTAGAGAGGCCTAGAGGGCAGAGCACTATTCCCACACCTGAATAAAATGGGACTGGCCTGTTCTAACCAAAGTTTTTTGCCTTTGGAATTCACCTTTGGAATTGTTCCCTGAAATCACAATTTTTTGTTAGAATGTAGATATTCTTGCCTATAGAAAGTTATCATATATAAGTTGGTCAAAAAAATAAGATGGCCTATGTATGTATGTACGAAAACTCCTTAGCTCCTCACTCACTGCCACTTTATTCACATCAGTCCACTAGCATGGCCCAAGTTAATGAAAGCAGTAGGATCCTGAGTGGCAGTAACCAGTGAGGATAACAATCTGTCCAAGTACCCCAGTGAGTTCTCTGGAGCTGAAAAATGGCAAGATCATCCAAGAAGTTAGGCAGACACTAATCCTTCCATAATGTGCTAGAGGAAGGCCAACACCACAGTGGGCCAGGTTTTGCAAGCCAAAGGAGGAACACAAGAGGGCTTTGGCACTTTGGCTCAACAATTTAGAAGAAATGTTTAAGTAATGAGAAATATTCCTATATGGAAAAAAAACAAAGTCGTATAGTGCATGAATTTTTTTTCTTGTCCAGTCATCATGTTCCTAGTGCATGAATTTTTAAGTCAAGCTGTAACCCCAGTCCTTAGAGTATACTTTATTCCTTTGCTGGTAGGGATGCTTTGATGGGAAAGTTTGAGAAGCTTTGGACTAAGTGCTTACAGGAGTTTATCTGCTTAGGTGAATTTTTATGTCAGCTGGTTTGAAGTTACACTTTAGAATAATAATTATCTTAACTACAAAAATTGTTTTTTCCCCTTAAAAGTGGATAGGTTATCTCTTTTTTTTTTTTTTTTTCTCAGCTTACAGTAAGTTGATTTTGTTCCTAGAGCTGAAGAATTAGGTTGCAAGGAGGTCTCTAAAATCTCTTGATTTGCATGTAGTCTGGGCAACACATTTCTAGCTCTTGGACCAAGTATCCCATTTTGGTAGTAAAACACTCATATGTGAGATCTTCTTTACTTATTTTTAACACTATTTCTAAACCCTGAGCACAGATTTTAATTTTCCAACTGTCTACTAATTTGCAAACTCCCTCTTTCTTGCCTTGTTGTTTTATTAACAATTGCTTGCCCACCCCAGATCTCTCCATGGCTGTTGCCTTCCCAGAATTGTTGAGTTTGAGCACATGTAGGTCTCAGGGCAGGTGTTTCAGCTAGTCCACTTGCTTGTGATACGTGGAGACAAAGCATTCTTCCTCTTAATGACACCTAAGAGTGTACAAAGTCCTTGCCTTATTCCGGTTTGTCCGCTTAGTGCCCCGACTAAAAGTGAAAGGGGGTTGGTGGGAACTGTACTCCAGCAGCCTGGTCCTGGGCTTGTAGCTCAGCGCCCTACTCTCAGTCCTACGCCTGTTCCTGTCAGGCCAGTGCCCCAGGCCAGCCACCATCCCTCATTGTGGCTACATCAAGAAAGGCGTCTGAGACCTAGTGTTTGCAGGGGTCTGTAGAGTCATAGAAGGACCAGCCATGGCAGAAATGCTCTTCATTTCCCATTCTGGTCTTCTCCAGCTGGCTAGCCCTGAACCCACCAGAGCCTTTGAGCATTCCTCCTGTTGCAGCAGACTTTGGGGTACTTTTTTGCATCTCTTTAAATCCACCAGCTAAAGATAAGAGCTCATAGATCAAAGGAGGTAGAAAGAAATGGCCAAAATCACTAGGGAGCCACGCTTGAGCTAAAAGAAGAGAAATTCGGCTGGAGCACCTGTGCAGCCGAGCTGTCCCTTGAGAGTAGCTTCACAGAGGAGAGCTTTGGACCCCAGACCCTATGCAAGCATTCATTTATTCCACATTGAGAGAACACATTCCTTTTTTAATGGGGCCAGTCCATAAAGATGAATAAATTATAGACACTCCTCTAGCTACATTTAGATTGATGCATTCAAATTTTGTTTTGTTTTGTTTTGTTTTACATAAATGCATTAACTTGGCCAAAGTTTGACTCACAGGGCACAAAATAAGTAGATTGTTCCAGTGACCCTTTACACTTGCAATACAGCACTTTTTTATTGTAGTATAATTAACATACAGTGTTATATTAGTTTTAGATGTACCATATAGCAATTCAACAGTTCTGTGTATTACTCAGTGCTCATCACTGTGTTTTCTTTTCTTTTTTTTTAAGATTTTATTTTATTTTTCTTAATTCCCTTTATCTATTTTACCGATCCCCCACCCACCTCCCCTCTGGCAACCACCAGTTTGTTCTCTCTATGTAGAAGTCTGTTTTTTCTTCCTTTGTCTCTTTTTTTCTTTGTTTCTTCATTTGCTTTGTTTCTTCATTTCCACATATGAGTGAAATCATACGGTATTTGTCTTTCTGTCTTATTTCACTTAGCATTGTATCCTCTAGATCCATCCATGTTGTTGCAAATGGCAATACAACATTTTATCTGTTGTGAAAAATGCATAGGCAAGAGGATAAAAAAATATAAAGACAAAAGAAAAAGGAATATTAAGCATTCTTCAGATCTCTCTTTACTGGTTGATTTTAGTACTCTGAAGGGGAAAAGACAGAGGTTAAACTACCAAAAAAAGGTAGAACAAGTAAAGCACGATAAGGACCAATATCCAGCTCTAAAGCATAAAAAGGAAAAAACAGTGAATTCACGTTCTTATTGAGCTATGTGCATTTTTTTTTTCTGTAATACAGTGGACGCAAAACCCTGGATAAACTCATTCTCTTTTTTCCCCCCCTTTCATCAGCCATCAGTAGCCAATCGGGCCATGAGAAGAGTTAGTTCAGTTCCATCTAGAGCACAGTCTCCTTCTTATGTTATCAGCACAGGCGTGTCTCCTTCAAGGGGGTCACTGAGAACTTCTCTGGGTAGTGGATTTGGCTCTCCGTCAGTGACCGACTCCCGACCACTGAACCCCAGTGCATATTCCTCCACCACATTACCTGCTCAGCGGGCAGCCTCTCCGTACTCCGCACAGAGACCCGCCTCCCCAACAGCTGTACGACGGATTGGGTCAGTCACCTCCCGGCAGACCGCCAATCCCAACGGACCAACCCCTCAGTACCAAACTACCGCCAGAGTAGGGTCCCCACTGACACTGATGGATGCACAGACTCGAGTAGCTTCCCCATCCCAAGGCCAGATGGGGTCGTCGTCCCCCAAACGCTCAGGGATGACCGCCGTACCACAACATCTGGGACCTTCACTGCAAAGGACTGTTCACGACATGGAACAATTTGGACAGCAGCAGTATGAAATTTACGAAAGAATGGTTCCACCTCGGCCAGATAGCCTCACAGGTGAGTGCAAGGTGACAGCACTACAGAAAGCCCGAGGAGGAAGCCTTCCATGCGATCAGTGCTGAAACAGAGCATGAGAAAGTGGGAAAAGCTCATATTTTTTATCTCAAAGTTTATATTGCTGATGTCAGGCTGACTTGTCTTTCAGGCGCTATAATTCTTAATGCAGGAAACTATATACATTTCTATCAATCAGAAATTTTTCACAAGGGGTACATTCTTCCTCCTCCCAATATTAGGATATGAAAAGTATGCTTTTGCATTTTAGAAGCACTGGTTGGAATTCTAAGCTGTTTGTTGGGTTTTGTTTTTGTTTTTTAATGAAACATTTTTTCACCAGCTAAGCTTACCTGTATCCAAACCCCTAAGTTATGTTAAAAGATGATATTAGAGTATCTCTTTAAACAGCTTTTTTTTTTAAAAGAAATGCTTTAATGGTGTAGAATATGGATTTTTCTAACCCACTGCCTTGATTTTAGCTTCCCAGTGGGAAATTCACAAAGCTCTTATGATTACCTTCAGATGCCACTCGGATTAAATCAGAAAGACACCAGCAAGGTGCCTGATATTATAGCCACTTCCTTCTGGGTATTTTCATGGAGGGTCTCCCACATATGTATAGACATTGTTCTTTTTATCAAATTGAAATTTATCTTTAGTTAGTGTTTTAAATTACATTTTTAAAGTAACATATACACAATGGGAAAAAAATTAAAACTATATAAGAAAATATGAAATACGAAGTGAAAATCTCAAGCTCCTCTACCCTCACCCAGTCCCACTCACCAGTGTATGTATATATGTATTTGCGTATATAAGTATATATATTACATACAAATGTGCACACATTGTGTTTTATACTGATGGGAATTTTATTATATGTTTATATACCTTATACATATATAAATATGTGTAATATATATTTTTTCTTTTTTTAATATGTCTGAAAGCTCCATTCTGTCAATGGATGCCGAGGACCCCATTTTTAAAGATGTATTATAATTAATTTAATCTCTTCCTTATTAATGGACATTTAGGTAGTTTTTTCACTTTTAGATATTAGAGACAATGCAATAATATTTTTTTTTCTTGTATATTTTACATATAGATACTAAGATAACTACAGGATCCATTTCTTAAAATAAAATTGCTGAGTCAAAATATATGCTTATTTGTTCTTAAAGAAATACTGTCATACCTCCTGCCTTCCAGAAAAGTTGCATAGATTTCTATTTCCACCAATAGTTTTGAGCTTATCTGTCCTCCTACACCTTCACTAGCACTGCATATTTTCAGGACTGCATCTTGGCCAGTGGAGTAGGTTAAAAGCTGCATCTCATTGTTTTAAATGCCCTTTATTGAGCTATGACTGAGATTGAAGATCATACATGTTTATCAGCCATTTTATTTCTTTTCTGCAAACCACAAGTTTAGGATTTTTGTCTATTTGTATAACTTGTAAAAACTTTTTTTATACTTGAAGTAAATTAGTTTCTTGTAATATACTTTGCAATTAGTTTTTCCATTTTGTAACCTGTCTTTTGACTTTATTTCTGGTATTTCTTACTTATACAAATTTTTAATATTTTCTGTAGTAAAATCAATATCTTTTCCTTATGGCATCTGAGAAAGGTAAAGCCTTTTTGAGATTTTTCTAATTGAATAATTTTGCATGAAGAATTAATATTGAACTAGAATTTGAGCTCAGAGAAAGTCTTAGTGGAGAAACTACCTCTTTTTTATTCAGTCATCAGAGGAGAGTACTTGGCTTAGATATTTTCTTGCCTCTGAAAGTCTGCAGCAAAGTGAGGTAGAAATCATTTATGAAATTCTGTCTCCTAAGGAAACCTTCAAAGATAAATAGTTCTGAGGATTTCTGTATTCCCCGCCCCCCCCCATGTATGTATAGAAGAGCTATGCAGAAATCTGTGTTTGCAATAGAGTGAAGTAGAAGCCCAGGAAAGGATGTGAGCACATAAATTACTGTCTATGTTTAACCCTGAGACGGATGATCTCCTTTGGTTTAAAAAGCGTGCCTTCTGACATTGCAGGTGAAATTAGACTTTGTTTCAGGGGAAAAAAAGCAGACCTAGCCTATCACAGATTTTTCTTCCCCTAGTCTACTACAGTCTTCAAGAGAAGCAAAGGGTTTCCTTATATAAAGGGTCCAGGGAAGCTTTGCTTCTCATCATCTACCTGCCTACTTATTCTGAATGTGGATCCTATTTTGTGAATTCCTTTCTTTTATTCTTACTTCAGAAAGTGTTGTACTTGTCATGATATTTACTATGGTTCTTATTTTCAAAGGGTTAATAACCTTCTAATTGATAAACCTGAAGCAATATTTTGTAATAGATTCAGACACTTAGATATTTGGTGATCATAATTTAAGTGATGATACAATATGTGTATAAATTACTTCCTACAACAGAAAAATATGCCTGCCCTATAATACTCATTTCAGTAAAATCATAGCATGTCAAGAAAAGTTTTGAGAATACAAAGAATACTATTTGGGAGATAAATTCATATTTATTTAAGTGTCTTAAATATAAAGATTTTAAATCACAGGGAATATGTCATTGTAATAGGTAAACTAGTATGTATTTGTGGAATTGCAAATAGAAACTATTGTATAAGTAAATAATTTTGTGGAAGATCAGTGTTTTCCATTATTTGGAGAGGGAGATAAGACTATTAAAAATTAATACTGTGAATACTTCTGGAAAAATTATTTCTAATAACAATTATAGAAGGTAATTACTTGTCTTCCAATTTAAAAGATACTAAGTTTTGGTGGACTTTCTACATATAATCACTTTACTTATTCTATAGAGGCTATGTAATTTTTTAAAAAATGTAAATCTATAGGACTGTGTGTTTTATTTGTTTGCGTGCATGAGTAGGTGAACAAAAATAGTAACCATCACTGTTACGTTATTCACAAAGATTTCTAAAAATCAAAAAGTACTGTATTTCATTCTAAGGCTTTTATTTCCCATTATAGTCTGTCACATATAGTAATTTAATCTCACTAATAATCTTATAACAAGTGAGTATTTGCTGGATGCTTTTTAGAGTTATCAGTAAGCTCATTTTGTTACCTTTCCCATGAAATTATAGTAAATATGTACAAATATTTATAAATCATATCACACCACATGGTTTCCAGTGAAGAATCTAGCTGGATCCTTGCACAGGGAGACTATAACATTCTGAGAATGCTGCAGAATGCTTTGGTCTTACTTCACATGACCGTGGAGGGGGGGAGGGGGAGGCATGGCGGCTCAGCCGACTTCAGGAGCATCCAGCGCTCGGCTTGCGGTGCCCAAGTGTTAAGTGATCTACAAAATGCCACAGTAAATCACAAGCATTTGTGGCTCTACTGAGTGTTAAAATAGCACCTATGTTGAAAAGATTACCAAGGACCAGGTCCGTTTACCTGCCCACTTTATATCACCATTAATAAATACAATGCCTGCACCTTTATTCAAAATACTCATGAGTTCCATAAAGAAATGGAGTTTTCCTCTGCTAAGAGGAATGAGAAATCTGCAAGTGAATAAAAAGCCGAAATCCCCAAATGAGAACTTTACAGTAACGATCATAGTATCATCTTTAGAGTTGTATTGGCTTCCATGTCCCCCTGGTGGGCTGACCTGGCCCTTTAATTCATGGAGGGCTCTGCCAAATTCAAGATTTCTCACACCATGTCTCCTTGAACCTTGAGGGTTAGCTGTGTCCAGTGTTGGGTGCTTCCTCTCAGCCCTACCAGGAAGCAGTTCTCTGAAGGGGACGAATCACATTTCTTTTTGGGCTCTCAGTTTCCTTGGTTTCGAAATGAGGTTTGGCCAGATAATCTCCCAATTGTATGATTGTTTAAGCCTACGATCTTCATTTTAGCAAGTGGAGAGCCAGTGGCTAAAATCCACATTGGTTCATTTAGTTTCTTTCCATGTCACATTGCTGTCCAGGGTGGGTAATAATCATTCATCTTGGAAGCTCTACATACTAAACTTTCTTGCCACTCCTCAATAAGCAACAGTATCACTCACATTCAGGCCAATTTGCTTTTAGTTCTGATATGACTAACTGAGCTAATAGGAGGTGAGTGATCCTATCTTTTTGTAATTAGTTACTGTGTTATTTGCAGTCTTTTAAAAAGCAAGTAAGTGCTGACTTCAGATATGTTTGTGCTTTCTCTTGTTCAAATTTGGAATGTAACCTTAGTATTCTTAACAAGTGACGGATTTTACTTACTAATAATGACAAATCACAAACTTCGGAGCATCATAATGTTGAAATGTACTAATTCACCTTCTTTAAGAAAATAAAATGTTTGGGTTTGAAATGTACTTTTTTATCACAAGTCCCACTAAAAAATGTTGACTTTCTAGTTAGCAATATGAATGAAAGAATATTTCAAATGATTTAATACTAATGTACTAACTTTGTACTTTTCCTTTGCACTAGAAAGAAGGTAAACAAGAAGCTGGCATGTGGGTTCCTGCAAAAACAACTATGTTTGTTTAAAAAAAAAAAAAGGAAAAATACAGTAACAACAAATAGTAATATAATACCTCATAATACTTAATGAATGCTATTAGTTCACTGATAGCATTCTAAATTTTGTAACATAAAATTTCATATTTTCCTGTAAAAATCATGGGTGAATTGAGAGACATATTTCAAAAGTGTTCTTGAACATCAGCCTTTAGTAAGCACTATTACATAGACATTGTCCTAACGTTGAGGTTTAAGAAGTGTGGGGCATGGTGGGCCCTGCCCCCAGAGAGCTGCTTGTCCAGTTCTGTGGAGCAGCCAAGAGAATGGCATGAACCATTTCATTGTTCTTACATTTTAACAATGAAAATGGTCTAACAGTAGAAGAGGGCATGCTCTCTTTGGTTACCACAATAAAACAGCTTACAGCTGGGGAACGAATTTCTGAGTACCAAACCATCTAATAATTTATTTTTTCTTACAAAATTTACCTGTATCTGGCTGCCAGAGAAGGTTTGCCTCTGAAAATGTATATGGTGTCCTTTTCATATCTGGCATCCTCCTTTTGTAGAACTCAACAGGTTTGGTGTTTAGACTTAACATTTGGTCCTATTGGTAAGGTCCGATTAATTAAAGCTTTTTAACCTCACCACAGTTTTCTCAATTTCTTGATGATGTGATTTTCCTGCCTCTAGGTTTACGGAGCTCCTATGCTAGTCAGCACAGCCAGCTCGGGCAGGACCTCCGCTCAGCCGTGTCTCCTGACCTGCACATCACTCCTATATATGAGGGGAGGACCTATTACAGCCCAGTGTACCGCAGCCCAAACCACGGCACCGTGGAGCTCCAGGGGTCACAGACGGCACTGTACCGCACAGGCTCAGGTGGGCCTCGGCACTGTCAGCTCGTTTCCCAAATGCACGGGCCCAAGAGCAGATTTTTATTGAGATTGGGTGCCCTGTTAGTATGAAATCATGTTGCCCATTTGGTTGTCAGATAAGCAGCTGTGACAGCTGATCAATAAACAGTAAAACAGAAGTTCGTGTTGTACCTCTTTATAGGCGATATGTTTTTTTTTAACCTTAGTTTAATCTATTTTTTAACCTTAGTTTAATCTAATCAATGAACCTAGTGATTATACTGTTAATTCACAAGTAAGTTTGTAGAGCTATAAATCTGACTCTCCTTGGGTTTAAAACATATCAGATCTAGAAAGGGAAACCTTTGTTTGGAATATTCCTTTGTGATTTTTGTTGCCTGAAACGTGTATTTAGAGAAGAACCCTTTATGAGTTATTTGCCTATCTTTGATTTAGCATGTATGCAGCCCAAGTGTATTTCGTATTACTCCTTTTTAGATACTAGATTTCCTCTGAATGTCTAAGTGTAGAATGTGAAATAAATATTCCTTATGATGGACCCAGTCTGGGACAGAATACAATAACTGCATTTATAAAAACAGGGAGCTAGTGCATCACACGCTTGCACCACCACTCTCACATTTATGCCACACCATAGTGGCTGATAGAGCAGAAGCAATACCCCGTGGCCACGTGAACTGCCAGACTGTGCTGCAGGTCTGGCTCATGGAATCCCAAGAAGCCCCTTTCTTTCTTTCTTTCTTTCTTTTTTTTCTTTTCTTTTTTAAAAAGAGCTAGTACAGGGGCGCCTGGGTGGCTCAGTTGGTTGAGCATCCCACTCTTGGTTTCAGCTCAGGTCATGATCTCAGGGTTTTGGGATCGAGCCCCGCGTCAGGCTCCACACTCAGCGCAGAATTGGCTGGAGATTATCTCACTCTGCTCCTTGCCCTGTTCACAATCTCTCTCTCTCTATATTCTCTAAAATAAATAAATAAATAAAATTGTTAAAAAGCAAAAGAGAGGGCGCCTGGGTGGCTCAGTTGGTTAAGCGACTGCCTTCAGCTCAGGTCATGATCCTGGAATCCCTGGATCGAGTCCCGCATCGGGCTCCCTGCTCGGCAGGGAGTCTGCTTCTCCCTCTGACCCTAACCCCTCTCATGTGCTCTCTCTCATTCTCTCTCTCTCAAATAAAGAAATAAAATCTTTAAAAAAAAAAAAAGCAAAACAGATAGGACAGATTTATTAACATAAACGATAACCCCATAAAGGCATAGCTCTAGGAGGCATACCTCCCAGAACACCAGGAGGGAGGAGACTGTATCTGAATTGATTCTTTGCCAAACACTGATAATTTGGTCTGCTGCAGGATTTTTCTTCTAATAAAATGTACCAATTTTTAATAGATATTAGTGAAGAAATATTGTACTTGTTATGTTCTGTAAATTGAGGAATTTTTTTAAAGATCTGATTGGCTTTATTAAATGATTGGTGATTCAGCATCCTATCAAGCAAGTAGAAGGGAACTCCCAAGGAATTTCTTTCATAGGATTAAGAAATAAATAATGTTATTAAAATTATTGTGGGAAGAAATATGTCTGCAATCATTGGAGAGATACCTTCTGCAATAATTAAGAAAGAACATACAGTGTACAGTACCTTTATATATAGCATCATGCAAAAATTTAGGGGAGTAGCTATAGAAGATTTTGATACATCAGTCTTCCTTTTTATGAAGTAAATTTTCCAGTATTATCAAAATCCAAAGGTCTATAAATAAAACGTATATCAAAATAAGTAACTTGTGTATGCTTCATGTTCGAAGTTTGACCTCGATTATCTACAGACTTGAATAACTGTTTTTTATTGCTAAAATGAAATTACAACATTTTGTCATTTATTTCTCAAATTCTTTTCCCACATTTCCCTTGCACTTTTGTACTAAATCTTAATAAACATAGTAAGATCAATCATGTAAGCAGATTTATAGTTTTATTTTTGCTCTTTTCTGCTAATGAAATTGACGTATTGTTGGTGTATATTAAAAACCTGAGTGCCTTTTTTAGCACCAATGAACTAGATAGGTAAAATCTAAAATCTAAATTGGTAATATTGATAAAATCTATAAAGCAATTTATGTAATTGTTAAAAACTATAATCCTTCTTAAAAATAGTTTTACTTTGAAAAGTATCACCTTGTCATTTTAAAAAATGTTGACTTTCTAGGTGTTGGAAATCTGCAAAGGACATCCAGCCAACGAAGCACCCTTACATACCAAAGAAATAATTATGCTCTGAACACAACAGCTACCTACGCGGAGCCCTACAGGCCAATACAATACCGAGTGCAAGAGTGCAATTATAACAGGCTTCAGCACGCAGCGCCAGCTGATGATGGCACCACGAGATCCCCGTCAATAGACAGCATTCAGAAAGACCCCAGGCAAGTACTGGTTATGAGTCTCCAGAATGCTACAGTATCCTGGGCATCGACAGTCCCTTCATTCTGGCTTTTTTTCAAGTTGCCAAGTCTATTATAGTATCAGTTAACTCCTTGTCTCTAGTATTTCCACTTGTATTTTAGCACTGTTGGTCATTGAGTTTAATGTTTTAAAGATAGATTCCTTCTTTCAATGCTTTAATAAGTTAGAGAATGCACAGGTCTGTGTGAATATCTGCAGCATTCATCAGTGACATACTTCAGCAAGACAACTCCCTGGGATAGCCTCTTAGTCTGAATTATATGAAAGATTTTTAAGGATCATTTTACCCCTTTTCCTTTATCCTGACTGACTCTATAGATGAGGGCTTCAGAAATAATGTATGGTGTTTTAAACTGGAAAAGACTGGTGTTGTGTACATTTTGAATCCTACTGGTCAGTGCTGTGTTGTGCTTTTATTAACTATTAACTTCTGCCATTTAGGAGAAAATAGTTGACAGGAAATTCTCATATTTCATAAGCAAAAAATATTTGGCCAATAATACATGTTTCCTCCTTTTAATTTTATTTGGCCATGTAGAAAGCATGTTTTATTAAGATAAGTATGAGTCATTTAGTACTTGATTGATTTTGAAAAAGAGCCTCATCTGTAATGAAAGCCATTTAAAATATTCAGGAAATAAAAAAGATAGAAACTGAACAAGAATTTCAATTTCTGAAAGAGTGAAATTATTGCTAAATTTTAAGCAGCTTGAGTATTATATGAAGGCATATATTAGCAAGATTTCATTCACTCTTTGCCTACAAATTGTTGTTTTACTGGAAAATTGTTATAATTATCAATTCATTTTTAGCAACCTACCAACTTATTCTAATGAATGTGAATTAAGGACATGAGTGAGATTTTGCTCATTAAAACAAAATAAAAGTACTTTTGAGTTGAATGGGAAGCCCACTGCTTCACTAGGGCCATTCCACCTAGTCACTCTTAAAGTTCTTTCTCGTTCATACATTAGTGTGGTTCTGCTAGTCCATGTTCTTGCCATTTTAAGGGTTTTTAAATAATTTGTCTTATAGTACCTCCAATATAATTAAGTCAAAAATACTTTTACATGATTTCATTTTTTAAAACCTCAAAATGACAAAATACTAAGGCACCCTAGTAGATGCAGAAATTCCCAAAAGGGTTTTAAATTATAGGCAATTTAGACTGTACCTCAGCTGAACCTGCAGAGAAAAGAATAGCTATCCAGAAAGACAGTGAAGTGTGATTAGAGCTTTGAGTTTAATATGTGTCCCTAAAGACTTCAGTTTTGACCTCTGAGTTGATTCACTATAAATAAGGATTTCATGTATGATGATATACTTCAGCTATTCATAGTATGATAATTTTGTAGTCTACTGCATAAAACTGTTATGGCTAGCTTTGATTATGTGAAACTTTACTGATAATGCATTTTGGAAGATGAATAAGTGATTATAATAATAAGTGCATTTATTCTAGACGAAACTGGAATCCAGGTGAATCTGAAGTTTAAATATTCAAACCAAAATAAAAAGCTCATGACAGCTTTTAATTTTTAGTTTTGAAAATAGCAAACTTGAAGTAATATTTTTATTCACTTCTAAGCCCATGTTCTTTACCATTACTGCTGCATTATAATTAGCCTGAAAAATTTCTTGTAAGACTGAAGCAGTTACTGCTGTTTTCTATATAAATGGAAATCTGTGTTGCTTAGTGTGGAAGCCAAATGTATTAGTAGTATAAGTGACACATCTAGAAGGAGTGACAGAAGTACCTCCTATGGAAAGTGATAGTGACATAAAGAATAATAGCATTCATGGTGTTCCTTTTGAGCAGGGCCTAATCTGTGCAAAATAATTCCATTTACTATCCCTTTGACCTTTATATTGTCAAATATTTTACGTCTACATCCATAATAAAACCCATAATATAGTCTTACTATTTTTACTGTAAATATTCGTTATCTTTTAAAGAAATTAAGAAAAGTAAGAAACAATGATCTTTATCTTCACTTCATGTTTACCACATACAGTTCTCTTCCTATATATTCTTAGTATAAATTCAGGTTTCCATCTGAACCCATTTCCCTTCAACCTAACCCTTCCTTTATCCTTTCTTGTGTTGCATGTCTGCCAGCTTTAATTTATCTGAAAATGTTTTTATTTAATTGATTTTTAAAGGGTATTTTTGCCAGATATAAAATTCAGGATTGACAGGTATGGGTTTTTCCTTTTAGTTCTTTAAAAAATGTCATTCATTGTCTTTAGACCTCCATTGTTTCTGATGAGAAATCATCATTCTCATTATGTAATATACCTTCTCTTGGCTGCCTTTCAGGTTTTTCTCTTGCTATTTTACTGTGACAGGCCTAGGTTTTTTGTTTTGTTTTGTTTTGTTTTGTTTTGTTTTTTTAACATTTAACCTGCTTGGGATTCACTGAGATTCTTTGAATGTTAGTTGATGATTTTTACCAAAACTGGGACATTTTTAACCATTATTGCTTTAAATATTTTTTTCTGCCCCAGAGTCATTCTCCGCTGGAATAAGTTGACATTATCCTACAGGTTACTAAGGCTCTGTTTATATTTTAAAATCTTTTTTCTCTATATTCTTCATATTGGTTTTTTTTTTTTTTTTAAAGATTTTATTTATTTATTTATTTGAGAGAGAGAGTGAGAGAGAGAAAGAGCACAAGAGGGGGAGCGGGAGAGGGAGAAGCAGACTCCCTGCCAAGCAGGGAGCCCAATGCGGGACTCGATCCCGGGACTCCAGGATCGTGACCTGAGCCGAAGGCAGTCGCTTAACCAACTGAGCCACCCAGGCGCCCTCATATTGGTATTTTTTATTGATCTGTCTTTGTAATTTACTGTCTTTTCTTCTATAGTCTCCACAATCTGTGGTAAGCCCATCCAGTGAATTTTTTTATTTCAGGTACTTGAATTTGGTGGGGTTTTTTTTATAGTTTCCATGTGTCAGAAGACATTCTTCATCTGTTCATTCCCTACATGCATCTTTTCCTTTATTTTTTTGAGCACATTTATAATGACCTTTTAGAGTCCTCCTCTGATAATTCCAACATCTGGGTTTTCTCTGGATCTGTTTCTGTTATTTGCGTGTTTTGGTTTTGGTTTGTTTTGTTTTGTTTTTACATCTTTGTAGGTCACATTTTCCTATTTCCTTTTATGCGTAGCAGTTTTAAATCATATGCTAACTATTGTGGATGATACATTCATTGTAGGGGCTCTGGATTCTGTTGTCTCCTATTAGGGTTCTGAGTTTTGTTTCGGCAGATTAAGTATTACTGGCAGATGCTTTTGGTCCTGTCAAGATTGGTTTTGTTCTTCTAGGATGGGTCTGTTTCAGGTTTGTTTTACTCCTAGTGTATTCTTCTACTCTCTGGCATAGTTCTTTGTGGAGACTAAATCCTGGAGTGCTCGATGACGTTTGTTCTCTGGGCTGGAGGTCCAGCATCACACAGCATATGCTCAGTTCTGTCCTCCAACAGCTACTCCACCACCCTGTACATGTGTCAGGAACATGTACAGCCCAGCACTCAACTAAGGACTTGTGAGTAATCCTCCTGTAGACTTATAAAATCTCCTCTTCATAGTTCCCTCCTCTCCTGTACCCTGCCCCACAAATTCAAACCACTTTGGCATCCCCAAATCCTAGTCTCTCCCCCTCAGTTCACTAAGTCCATTGCTCTATTTCCTGGACTCAGCTTCCTGTGTCATGATTCAAAAAAATGCCCTCAGGCAGAAAGCCAGGGTATATGGGGCTCCTGTGATGATTCCCATCTCTCAGGGATTACATTCTTGTCTTACCCAATGTCCGGCACCTAAAAACATTTCCTTCCTACATTTAGTCTGGTTGTAGAGTTGTGTTTTGTGGAAGAGCAAAGTCTAGTACCAGTTACTCTATCATGGCTGAAAACAGAATTCTGGGCTTAGATGTTTGGGGTTTTTTGTTTTTGTTTTTTTATGTTCAGTTAGCCAACATACAGTACATCATTAGTTTTTGATGTAGTGTTCAACAGTTCATTAGTTGCGTATAACACCCAGTGCTCATCACCACAGGTGCTGGGCTTAGGTTTGGATGATGCAAATCCTGGCAGGCATTGATGCTATCCAGCCAGCCCATGAATTGATAGCAGTCTTTTCAGGGTAAATTTCTGCTGAAAATCAGGGTTGGAATTGATGCCAGCCAAGCCTAACCGCCCATCTCTAGCTGGAGCCCACCCTTTGTATTGTCTGGCCCTCATACCAGGAAATCTTGACCATATCTGTGCCATTTAAAGAGGAGGAAAATGTGTATTCGTAATGATTGTGAGTCATTAAAGAAAGATGAAGTCACACTCCTTGCATTCTGTTAATTACAGCATAGATTTACATAACAGGCTTTAGACAGATTTTGACCAGAAATAGTTAACATAGTTAACAGTACATAAAAGGGAATTTATTTATTATAGAGAGTGACCCTATTTAGAATAGTTCCTTTCTTAGGGCTGGTGAATATTAATAAAACATCCATATCAATATTATTTCAAAGTATATAAAATATTCTAATATACATTATCACAATTTAATCATCACAGCCAACCTAAGAAGGAGGTAGAGATGATAGTTTTATTGTTCCTATTACACAGGTGGGGAAAGTAACACTCCAAATAATTAAGTAGTTTTCAAAATCACATAATAAATAAAGGACCTAGAATTTCCACATGGGCAAACCAACTCCAAATTCTGTGTCTTTTCTGCTGTATTAGCCTGCCTCTCTTGGCATTTGTGATATTCTTCATGTTTACTAATGATAATCTCATCCAGTCTGTCCCCCAAGCCAGAAATCTCCATCTTACCCTTGGCTTCAGTTTTCCGAAAATGATCTGGCTGCTATGCAGAGTGGATGGGGTGAGGGGGTGATATTTGAAGCAGAGAGAGCATATAGGAGGCTGTTAGATGGGCCAGGCAAGATAAGAGAGAATGGATGGGTTGGGTTTATATGAAATATTTTAGAAATAGTCAACAAAGCTTGCTGATAGGTAGGATAAGAAGGATTTAGGAAAGGGAGAAGTCAAGGATGGCTCTATTTTGTTTTGAGCAAATAATGGAGTCTTCTTGTCACCAGTCTTTTCTGACTCTAGTACATTCTCTACTTGGCCACCAGAGTTATCTTCCTTATAAATCTAACCTTATAAATGTTGCATTCTCTCACTTTTCTGCCTCAAAACCTCTGCCATCTGTTCCTTCTGTGTAGGGGCAACATATAGACTACCTGGGTTTCACCCACCTCTGGTCATTTAATTACTAATCTCAGTTCCTTTTCTCTTTTAAATGTTATTTAATGGTGCCTGCCTAATGGGGCAAGTCAAAGTAAATGAGGTAATGCATATAAAGCTTGTGACATAGTGCCTGAAACAGGTAAACTCAATAAATAATAACTCCCGTTGCTGATTATTGAGACTAAACTTTTTAGTTGGACGTACAAGACTCTGTACATGAAACCAATGCTTTTATCTCTCTAGCACTTGCTATGGTACCTGCAGCATAGGAAGGATTCACTGTTCATTTGAATGGGTATGTATGTGTGTGCAGGTGTAGATTACCCCTTTGTATTGGATAAGCAAGTTAACACATGGAGCCTTCCCAGACTAAGAGAGACTCTAGGCCTTTATAAACTGGACAATAGAAGTATCAGTAGGTTACTAATGTAAAGGGTTTTTTAAGGTTTATTCAGTATTGATTCATTTTTTGTAATAGTTCATTCTGTAGTCAAAGTCTGCAAATTTGTTGTTTTGTGAATCATTTCTAAGAAGCTGGTCTTCATATGATATAAGCATATATTCACATTTAACAAGGATCCCAAAAAGTGAGCCAATCAATTGACATCAGAAAATTCTAACAATGTGATGTTACCTGAAAAGGCAGAGTATAAAAGTGTATGAGCTTAATATGATTGTATACTCCTTATACAAGAAGTTGGGATAGCATAGGGGTTGATGATACAAACTCTGAAAGCAGATTGCTCTGCTGTTGACTAGCTGAGTGACTTTAGGCAAGTTGCTTAGCCTCTCTGTCTCAACCTCCTTATCTATGTGGTTGCAATAAGAATAAATGAATTAATATCCATAAAGTATCCAGAATAAGTACTCATGAAATATTAAGTGCTATTTAATATGATTCAGTTCTTTGAAAAGATGTTCTGTATACGCACATGCACATTTGCACACATAATAGAAAAAAAAAAGACCAGCAGGAAATGTCAACAGTGTTTTTCTTCTGGGTATATAGGCTTATTGACTAAATATTTTTTTATAATTTTTTGTGTTTCTATCTTATCATCAAGAGCAACCATACATATTAAGTTTCTTAAAAATCTTCAGGCCCACACTATTTGCAGATTCCAGGCTGACACCAGACCAGCCTTTCTTTCTCTCTGCTCAGGCATGACTTCTCACCTGACTAAAGTGCACTTGTTCACCTGAGCCTCACACCTGCAAATTTCTGACATAGGTAGAAAGCCATAAAATTAGAATCGAAGAGGAAAATGAGAATGGAAAAGTTTTTCATATTAAGAACTTCCTTTGTTCTCTTGAATCTCTTTCTGTGCATCTGTTTTATCGTGATTTCTTTAAGATCAGAAGTATCCAGGCCTCTGCATATGTGGATCGCGGAGGGGGAAGGTTACTTACATTTATCTTTTAGGAGTCTTGTAACTGCCAGTTCTGGCTTCAGCCAAGCCTCTTTTCTTCTGACAAGTGCTTCGTTCAGTGCATTGTTAAAACACGGTCCTTTCTTTTTTGAAGCTGTGTTTTTCTCGCACAGGGAGTTTGCCTGGCGCGACCCTGAGTTGCCTGAAGTCATCCACATGCTGCAGCACCAGTTCCCATCGGTCCAGGCGAACGCGGCCGCCTACCTGCAGCACCTGTGCTTCGGCGACAACAAAGTGAAAATGGAGGTACAGCCCCCGGCGCCGGGCAGGCCCCCGGGACGCAGTCAGTGCCTTTCCGTCAAGCAGTCATACGCGTGTGTGCTTTAGAAATTACCAGATGCAATTCAGGGGCCCTTTCAAAGGGTTACCCCTTTACTTCTTAACCATGCATTTCAGTATTTCTCAGGAGAAACCAGGATGAGCATACCTCTTGGAGGGCTGCTGGCATTTTCAAATCATGTGTCCACTGTTAGCTTATTTACAAAACATGAAGCAAAAATCAATTTAACCTGAATTTTTGAAGTGATTTCTAAAAATCTATTAGATAAAAATCATGTATGAAACTAGTGAGCTCATGTACTTGCTGGTCAAGATCGGTGCCAACATACAATTAAGTAAAGTTACAGAGAATTTATAACTGTTACTAATACTGAACCTATGTGAGTATTTTATTTGACATTTTAAAGTTTTTTGGCATTTATAGAAATACAGTGAGTCATTGGTTATCGACCAGTGTCCTATGACATACAGATTCTTTCTTTTAATATCTTAGCATTGTCCCCCCTGCAATGGCATATGGAACCTAAGTGTTTTTCATCAACCTGCTATGCAAAACAACATACCAGTTACTGAGCTAAAGGTGTATGAAGGACATAAAGCCCAGAAATATTTATGTAATGTACTAATTACTTGACAAATGAAAGATTAGGGAAGGTAGTCTAGAGAAACAATTGTGTAAACCAAGTGACTTCAGTCAAAAATCCGTTCCTATATGTTACCTCTGATCCTGCTTACAGCTTTGTTGTGTTTGTGTATTTGCTCATTGCCCTCAGAAGTGTAAGCATAATCCGTCTGTGTGTTTGGGAGGTTGGAGTAGGATGTGCTAGCTACACATGGCCGTTAGTACACCTAGTTCTCCCTTCCTTTTTTTAAGCCAAACCCAGGAGAGGAGCTTAATCTTGGAGAGTGTCCCTAATGTTTATAAAAGATGTGTTATTTAGAATAAAAAGCAACCTTTTGAAATGATCTGGAGTTGTCCATTTCCCGTGATCTTTCCATAACGGACTTTTGTTTGATCACTGATTAATCATATGTCACTTAGGCCTGGTTCCTAATATTTTTCATTCTAGGTGTGTAGATTAGGGGGAATCAAGCATCTGGTTGACCTTTTGGACCACAGAGTTTTGGAAGTTCAGAAGAATGCTTGTGGTGCCCTCCGAAACCTTGTTTTTGGCAAGTCTACAGATGAAAATAAAATAGCAATGAAGAATGTTGGTGGGATACCTGCCTTGTTGCGACTGTTGAGAAAATCTGCTGATGCAGAAGTGCGGGAGCTTGTTACAGGTGGGTCAACAACGTGATCTGGTCCTGGACAAGATGCTGAAAACCATCTAGACGATGTCTTTGCACGGTGGCACTGGGAAGAAGTTGGAGGTTCTAGGCAGGAGATCATGGTACCATGGCTCACGACTGGGACAAAGGCTGAATCGAATCTAATGATTCAGAAAGCACTTGCAGTGTTACAGGCTCATCTTGGCTCATACCAGTTATTGTACTTAAATGCATAGGTATCAGCTAACAGATATCTTGTACATAGAGGACTGAATACATCTTTTTTTTATTATGTATTCCGTAGTAAATCCACTGTTTTCGACAGACTGGCTCTCCTTTATTATGAAAGAAAAATATACTTAATGGATTGACTACCTTCCACTTCAGTTCAGCCAGGGTCTCAATGCCCGTTAGTGCCTCAGATGCTTTCCTAGGTACCGGAGGTGTGCAGGTGAATAGAACTCAGTCCCTGCCCACAAGCAGCACCCCGACTCAGGAGGAACACAGGTGGTTCTCGGAATGTCAGGGAAATGTGGCAAGTGCCAGGACGCAGTGGAGCCTGCACGGGGAGCACAGAGGACGGCCAGGGAGGTTCCCTGGTCGGTGTGAAACCAAAATAGTCCTAAAGGATGGGGGAGGCAGAGGCTCAGAGCCAGCATGGAATAGGGGGTCGGAGCTTCCAGCAGGAGAGGCATGCTGAAGGAAGACAAGGCCAAAGAGAAATGCAGCCCTGGTTTGGAGAACTTTTATGAGGAACTTGTGTCCCATACACAGTGGAGGTGACTATAGGGCATGGGGTGGCCGTTTTGGGCTACAGTGCACTCTTCCAGCAGACACACGGTGCGGGATTGATTTGAAGTAGATGCACCTGGCATCTGGGAGGCCTGTAACCTAGAGGTAATAGCTTGAGCTGCATCAGTGGTAGAAAGAAGGGCTGGGCAGTTGAAAAGAGGGAACGGTGAGAGAGACCTTTCACGGCGAGGGCACAGTGGTCCAGTGTGGGGAGTGAGAGAACAGGAGGAAGTGAGTAATGCTTTGTCTTGGGAGACTGGACGTTGCAGCACTGTCAGCTGGGTTCAAGGGTTTTTGAAGTCCAGATGGAAGAACAGTTCTGCAGCAGGGCAAATTAATGATGGCATTATTCATAATAGAGACTGGGGGGAGATACTGAGTATTCACTGGTAGGAAAATGGTTAAATAAAGTACCTTCACAGAGCAAAACCACGTACAAGGGTTACAACAAGTGCATTAGAGCTATCTATGGTAACATAGATAAATACCCAGAAGCACTGGTCGAATGGTAAGCACAGCGTGGTACTATTGGTGTAAAGTTTCTAAGATGCAGGTTGAGTCTATACATTCTTTTTTGATATATGCACATGCAATAAAGTTAAAACTTTTCACTGGAATGACAGAAGCTAGGTTAAGGATAGTAGTTGCCTCTAGGGGATGCAGGTAGAGAGAATGGGATTGGAGGGTATCATCCAGCTCTGTTTCTTTAAAAAGAAAAAGAAACCTGAAACAAATAAGACAAAATATTAATATTTAACAAAACTAGATAGTAGTTACCTGGGTGTTTTATATTTGCTATGCTATTTTTCATGCTCGAGATATTTAATTTAAAATTTTCTAACTTTTTTAAAAAAATGAATCCCATTCTCCACTTGCTTCCACTGTGAAATTAGAGCTGTAGATTCTGTCAGATATAATTCAGTAACACTTGGGACTGTAGCAAACCATCATGAATCTAATATTTAAGGGTAATCAACTTTCTTATAAGGTATTAATATGTTCAAAATACGGTACCCTGTACTCCAAATAATATTGGTATGAAATTTACATCATAAAAGTAGAATATGCTTTGTGTATAATCCTAAACTCTGGAATGGACTGCCTGCCTTAACGTAGTTTGAATATTAATGTTTTAACACATCTAAATTACATATTGATTTATTAGTATATTCTCCTTTTCAAATGCTTTGGAGGCATCGAGCCCTCTCATACCAAAAAATAAATTATGTACACTTACATATGTATGGCATATGTGTATAAAATGAAAATTAGGAGAAGCTACACAGAATTAAGGAAGAAGGAAGAATATAGACATAGCCATTCTAGAAGTCAACACAATCACTGTGATTATGCCCCAAAATTAGCATTAAGCTCTCTGTTAGGGAGGCTTATAGGAGACAGCGTATTTGCAGCATCTGAGTGCTTTCTGTCCTTGTCTGGCGTTTCTTCCCATCACTGTGACCTTCCTGTGTAATTGTCTAGATACCTCTGCCAGTAACACCTGGGCAGCCCCTGAGCCTGCAGACTGACGTGTGTGGGCTCCCTGCGAGATCCGTGGTGATCCTCGGGTATCCTGATACTAGAAGCACAGCTTCTACTCAGATTTGGTTCTCTTTTGATTAACTAGTCACGATAAATGTGCGGGTTTTTTTTTCTCTTCTGTCATAATTTCTCACAGGAGGAATAAGTCTTTGCTGGATTTTTGTTTCTGAGGCTTTATCCTTGGGTGAAATGGTTACAGTGCCTGTCCTCAGCTCAGCTCAAGGAATTTGTAAGATTTAGTGATAAACAAGAAGCAAGTACATGAAAGTTTGGTGATTTCTTTTTCATTTGAGAATAAATCTGATTTATTTGAAGTAGAGCCAGACTTTACTACTAAGAGCTTTTATGTACTAATTCACCTGGTGCATAATCTAGCTCTAAGTGCTAATTTAGAGACTTCCCTCCATATTCCACTATTTCTGTGTGGGTGCAGTATTAGCTGCTGAGAACACAAGATGTTTTCGGACATGGGCCCTAGCCTTGAAAGGAGGATATGAGTGTTTATTAATTCAGAAAGGCCTATTCCTCCAATAAATTGTATTGCTTCCAATGTAAAACTAGCAACAACCTCTGTTTTTTGTTTTTTGTTTTTTTTTTAAACAACTGCCAGTAGCTTTTAGGTGTAAGAAGCATTTTTTGTCCATACTTGTAGGAAAGGGGAAATTAAGAATTGCTTTATAACTCTGTACTTTTGCTCCCAATAATTTATACTGATAGAAGAGCTGATTGCTTACGAAACGTTCTCTTCAAAAGTTGTCTTTGCTTTGGAATGGGAGTGGTCAGTTTGTGAACACTTCACTCAGTTGACTATTATATAAAGGAGTTGGACCAGGGGACTTCAGAAGTAAATTTCCAGCTCCAAAATGCTAAGTGTCAGCCTGAGTTTGATTTGTATATAAACATTATCCAGCTAATATGGAACTACAAAGTCATAATATAAATCTAGCGTAGTTATGTGTGTGTGTTGCATGTATGCATGTATTTATAGACCAAGATTTATGAAGACAAGAAAAATTATATGTTCACATTTTGCAGTTCCAGATTTAGTGGTACCACCTTTAAATGCTGTTCAGTAATTTTTTAAAAATAACTAGCCCCTGATGTGTTTTAAAGCATGACAGCATCAAGACATCCTTACGCTCTTGCATTAACTCTTTCCTCAAGTCAAATACTCATAAGCCGTCTTTGAACCATAGAATCACAGAGTTGGAGGGGACCTCAGAATAAATTCTGTCCCATCAGCTATCCAATGCATGTATCCCCCATACAGCTTCCATGTCAAGTAGCCGCCCGTGATGTGCTCGGACCCACAGGGACAGGGAACCCATTGCTTTGTGGGGTTAAGACTGAGCAGCAGTGTTATCCAGAGAGCAACAAGAAGACATTAAGTATGGCTTGAGAAGGCAAGAAAGATGGGCCCTCAGGAGCTCATTTGGGCTAGGAATAGCCCTAGAGAAGACAAGTCGGCCCTAAATCCAGCATCCCAGACCTCTCCTAACCAGGAAAGTGTGTCCCAGTCTGAACCATTCTCATTAAAGCATTCTGCTCCAAACATGGGCAGCTGGGTGCTATGTGACCACATCACTCGGCATGCCCTATGAGCTGCCCATCTGCTGTAAAAACCTCTTTGAAAACGGAACGTTATTCTTCCCAACTTCAGTGTTCTGCCAGTGTCTCCACAAATCGCTCCGGCCCTGCCAGCCTTGCACAATGCTTGCCCTTTGCAGGTGTGCTGTAAGAGTTCCTCAGTGGGGATTATGGTCAGCTTAGGATCATGAAATGTTAAAGCACAGTGAACTGCTATGTTCAAAATATTGTATTATCTGAAAAAAATACTATCTATCCCCTTCGAAACTAGGTATTTTATTAT
The DNA here is from genome assembly GCF_004348235.1 of Phoca vitulina. Classification (NCBI taxonomy): domain Eukaryota; kingdom Metazoa; phylum Chordata; class Mammalia; order Carnivora; family Phocidae; genus Phoca; species Phoca vitulina. The sequence goes on along the minus strand of NW_022589704.1, from coordinate 71,443,363 downwards.
TAACAGTAAGTAATTCAACCTAGTTATTAATCCAGAGACTTACATTTTTTCTAGTCCCCTTTGTATCAGTTTGGCATTTTCATGTACATACATGAAGAAATTTTAGCTATTCTTTTTAAAAGGTGTCTCACCTTTGCTTGAAATACAATAATTGCCCAGCACCTGTATTTGGGGCCGCATCTTTATTTGCAAGGAAAAATGCTTTTTGTCAGGTGTATTTTCTCAAGATAGTATGGCTGTCATTGTTAATTAAAATGGTCCTCTAATAATGTAACAGGATTCTTGTGTTTTGTTCATTGTGTTGAACATTTTCTGGGTTGAAACCTAATGAGCTTTTCCTTTAGTAATTGCTGATCTATATGGGTGCTTAGGGTGAGTTTTGTTGTGTTGGTTTTTTTGTGTGGTTTTTTTTTGTTGTTGTTTTTTATAATCACAGAGACACTTTTTGCTTTTATTGTGCTTAAACTTGAAAGCTGCATGAAGTGTGGTTGTTCCCGGTTAGGTTATAAAATGAATGTCTTCTAGGCCACACTCTATGGGTGGAAAGTGGGAACATCTTGTCACTAGAAAAGATATGTAAAACTCATTTGCTCAAGATAATTAAATAGTGTTTCTAAGCCAGAAAATATGAGTTTCGAGTTATTGAGCATCCTGAAAGCATCATTTTTTAAAAGCTTTCGAAATTGATATTTCACAAAATCCGGAGGCCTACCTTTTAATGTACCAGATGTCCCAAAACTAGCACACTTCTATTATCCCTATTAACACTAGTGTTAAATATCAAAAAGTAGCCTTTGTTCTTGAATAATAATAGACTTTGTTTAAATGACTGCTATATTCACATTCTTTCCAATTTAGCAAGTGATTATTCATCCATATGGCTAAGTAAAATATTTCCACACTGTTTATTTAAAAATTTTTGGATGCTGGCAGTGGATTTCAGACACTATGCAGAACATGAAATTAGGTTTACTCCCTTACTGATCATTAGCGCCATGTTTCTGATTAGGTAATAAGAAGAAAATGATAGCCCTGCACTAAGGAAGGGTAGATGGGCCAGGCTAAAGTTTAACAAACAGTAGGATGTTCTATAAAGAGCAGGAGCTTAGTGGACATGCATTCAGCCATTTGGACTCTTAAGTGCCATGACAGGATGAAATAATTTACCAAATATGTCCCCTTGGTTTAATTATTATGCCTTTGAAAAAGTCATTTGTTCTTTGGTCCAGAGAGGAGTTGACCTGTTTCTGTCCTGCTTTTTGTGGACCACTGGAGCCATCAGGTGTTGCATGGGGAATTTTCAGAAATCTTGCAACATCTCTTCCCAATTCCCAGCCAACGTCAGTGGGATCCTTATCACTTGCCCCACTTTATAAAACAGGAACACAGAATCGTGTGCTATCTTATTTACTGAACATTTCAAACCATAAAAATTGGTAATAAGAAATAAAATGACAAAAAGGTTTAATTGGTAATAAGACAAAATGGTGTATTATAAATGGGACAGCTCCTAATTCAGAGTCACAGAACTTTGAACTGGAAAGGGCCTTAAAGAAATCTTCTATTCTATTCTGCCTCCCCGCCCCCCCCACCCATGTTGCAGATGAGAAACTGAGATGAGAGATTGAGTCCTGATTGGGTTCCAGGCATGTAGGCCAGAGCACTTCCTTCCTGCCTCTATTTCTGCCTCCTCCCTGGCCAATCCCCGGGCCACTGAAAAGTGCTGAGCAGGTGCAAAATCTGGGGGTGTACCTGCCCATTTTCAATGTCATCTTCCTTAATTCTTTCAAATTACTACCGAAAAGGAAAAAGAAGAAGACACAGTATCTCCTTTACTCTCTGAATTTCACTGAGAATATAGAGAAATATGTTTGAACGTGGCCACTAGCACGGTCATATCAAACTACTGATTGGGTATAATCAGAAAGTGTCAGGTTGCTTAGAAAACATGAAATGTGATTTCATCTTGTGAATATTTCAAGATTTATAGTCCCAAGTATGAAAAGATTCAACCTTGTAAGTAGAATGTGACCTTCTATTTTATGTCTAGGCTTCTAAATACCAAGCAAAATGAGACAGTCAAGTGGGGAGTCTCAGGTCCCTACAGAACTCAGGTGGTCAGTTGAGAAAATGGCATTTCCCAGCACAAGAGAGGCCCCATAGTGACACACTTCCTCAGGAGATTTGACAGCCAGTATTTTTGAGAAAGATGAAGGCATATGACAAAAATCTAAAAAGATGCCCAAGAGACGCCCCCCCCAGGTCCCTCGAGTTCTTCGCAGTTTCTGAGTCTGTAGGACCTCTTGCGGCTTAGTACCGGAGGGACTTTTGTCTCTAGGCCCCTGCTGGTGCCAGACAGCTAGGTTGAAGATTTCGTGCGCATGAAGAAGCACATTCCTGGAACCCTTCATAGTCAGCTGTGGAACACGTAACTTCAGTGGCTTTTTCTCAGGCACATCTCTAGGATAGCATAAATGACCTAATTCTCTGCCAGAGGCTGAAGTAACCTGAAGAACAACCAGGGTGGCCGGGTCACTGCCCTCCCTGCCACTTCGGCATCACTGTGATTCTTTCAGGAGGATTTCCCTTTGTGTGACCTGTTCACTTTTACAAACCCCCCCTGACAGCAAGAGCCATCTTTTACATCCCTTACAGGCAATTCTCAGTCAGCATTTCTGAATTGCTGATTAACTTTCAGCAGAAATGCCTTTCCAGGGTATGGAGGACTCCATGACTACATTATGTCATCAGTCCTCTCGACCTACCCATGAAGTCGCAAAATTACCTGAAATAGAGAAGAGTATGTTGAAATGTAAATATGAGTCTATAAACGGATCTCTAGAAATTGATAGATCTTTTCAAAGATGCTATGAGCCACCTTTGTACCTGAAAAAAATCACAGAAACGCAGGCTAACCCTTCTGTTCTTTCAAAGACTCTAAAGATCTATCACTCGTGTCCTTTGGCAGGGAAGACTTAAATAGCAGGCGCAGTCTCCTTCAAATTGAGTATGTAGGCTGGAGCCCCACTATGGGCAGCCTCTGCGGCTGGCCCAGACCATCGGCTCCACACTGCCCCCTCCAGGGAAGTTTCCTTCTCCATCGCCTAAGCGCCTTCTCACTCCTGCTGCTGAAACCAGAGGTGGTGACCACCATGCTCATAGCTGGGCCCAAGGGAACTTTTCCTTGCCTGACATGGAGTATGCATTAGCTGTGTGCAGGAAACCGCAGGGAGCATGCAGGCGAGCAAGGCCAGCCCCCCCACCCCACCCCAAGCTGGCTGGGCCAGGCCTCCTCCCTGTGGGACCCAGCAGGGAGGGCAGCAAGCAGGCCTAGCCTGGCAGCAGGGCAGGAAGAAGGAGGCCATGAGAATCCACGATGGCACGTTCTACCAGGAGTCACCGCACACGGTTCAGCCAACCCCTGCTGAGATGGCGGCATCTGAGGAACACTGGGAGCACTCACACACCACCATGAGTGTTGTTTCCTCAGCATTTAGCCAGAGGAAGAAAGGCTTTTCTATGATTAAAGACAGTACTTCTGTCCCACTCGTAATAAGTGCTTTCCCATTATTTCAGTTCCATTCGTTTCATAATTTGTTCACAGCATTCCAGTCCTGGTGGAAAGCTTGAGTGATTTGCCTGAAGCCACAAACAGTAGGCATTTGTCACTGTACTGCTCTCTTCCTGCTGCCCCCTGATTTCTCCCTGTTACAGCTCCAGGTCCTCACATAGATGCCGAGCTGGGGCTCAGCTTGGAGGCTCCCTCACCTTGCATCCGGCTCCAAACTGTCCGCATAAGCACTCGCCCTTCCTCTTTGCCTTCCCATCTCATGTTCATCACATTCCCTCTGAACTCCTTCCTGGGACATAGGCTCTGCCCCTCCTGATCCCTGAGCACCCCTGTCATTCCTGGCATCACACCTGTCCCTGCCTTCCACATTTCCCCACTTGGCCGTTCACGTCTGCAGCCCCTGTCCTTCCCTTCTAGGCCAGCCCAAGCCTCGAGGCTCCCCTAATCCTGCCCCTCCCCCAAGGCTGTAGCCCACCTGGAAGGGTTCCCCCACCCCAGTGCTTCTCCCCGGCTTCTGCCCTTCACACTTCAGCTCAGAGGCCTACCGGACAGGTTCCTATGCACAGAAAAACATCCAAGGAGAAGCAGCATGTTGTTGGGAGTGACTGAGCTTTGGGGTGAGATTGACTTGTTTCCTTCCATCTCTGTGGCCCCCGGCAAATCACCCCTCCCACTACCAGCTTCCCCAGTGATAAACCCAGTACCTGTTGCTTGGCGTGTCGGTGGGTGTGGAAAGCCTAGCACAAATGACATGCGAGCTGTGCTTCTTGCTCTTCCCACTCTGGGATGCCTTGTGACGGCTGCCTTCTGTTGTAGCTGTTTGTGGCAAGGCCTCTGAGAGCAGAGGGCTCACCTCCATGTCTCCCTTAGATGCTGGCATGACGTGAACAAGTACCTCCCCTGGCACTTCCCAGTAGACGCTTAATGTCGGGCACATGTAATTCTGAATTTCCTAGTAGCCACATGAAAAAGGAAAGAGGAACAGGTATTATTAATTTAAAAATGTAGTTTATTTAACCCAATTCTTCTAAAATAATTTATAAGCAATATAAAGATTATTAATATGAGGTTTTACATTCATTTCTTTCATACCAAGTCTTCATACTCCACTATATATTTTACATTTCTAGCATGTCTCAATTTGGACTGGCCACATCTGGCTGATAGCTCCTCTGTTGGGCAGCACAGATCTATACCACGCTTGGGTACAAGTAACATGTATCTGAAAGGCCTGAGCTGCACTGCTTGCATGGACAGGGACCTACGAGGCCATACTGGGACCAGAGGTAATAGCCATAGAGTCATGACATCACTGACTTCCCAGCAGAAAGCCTTAGGTTTATAAAAACCTTACAGGGGTTAGGGGAGAGCTTCAGGGGCAGCTTCAATGAGAAGAAATGGAGAGGTGTATTTGCTAGATGGTGAGTGTTTGAGCCAAAGATTGTCCAGGGGGATAATAATGGAGGCATGCGCTGGGAGCAGGCAGTGGCCCTAACTTCAGAAGCCCACAGTCCTGCCTTGTTATCCACAGACCGAGGTTGCAAGATGCACACACACTCGGACCTTCATATGCAATCTGAAGCCTTGATGTTTTATATTTTCCCTACTAGCCTAATATTTGTATGCCGACTTATCAAGAATGTTTGCAGGGTGGGTATCCCAACACAAGCATGTTCCAAGGAGCACACAGATGGAGAAGGTGGGGGAGTGAGCGCATATATCAGAGCTGAAGCAGAGGCATGAGAGTGACCTGTCATGACGCTTGCTTTGTGCCGGAATGCCTCATCCTCTGTTCTCGGACGTAATACCCTCCTCCCCCCCTAAGGCTTGGGTAGTTCTCTTTACCTCATGGACATCTTGTGAAAGAGCAAGAGTGACAGAAGCACATCAACCACAGACACAGAATAAGGCTAACTTGGGGAAGAAAATGCGGGAACATGTCTGGTAGTGCTGTTTAAAGTTCTTTTGGCTATTTTATTTTTCTTTTTGCAATGTCCACAAGCATTTGTGGGGGTTTTTATAACAAGGAAACTGGACATAAATTGAATGCTATGTAAAAATTAATGCTTCTAGATTTCTTTCATATCAGAAAGAGAAACAACTGGGTAAGGTGTGTTACATATTTCTGCTACCAGAGAAATAATATTTTCCAAATGTTGTTTGGTTGGTTTTTAATGTCCGTTAAGAAATACATTTTTTCAAATAGTGCTATTGTTTTAATTAATCAGTAAAACGGTTTCTAGTTTGACCATAAAATTATCAGTTGGTTGTTAGAATAGCTATAAAGCTACTTTTAAATTTGAGCTCTTTCAAAGTTCTACAGTGTAGGATTTATGTGAAATAGTATTTTAATTACTTTATTCATTCTTTGTGGGGAAAATGAACTTTCATCTTTCATGGGAGTATTTCATTTGTGATTATTGGTTACTCATAATTGCGTGTACTTTTTCCTGCGGTAGAGAAGAAGCAGCTTTTTCTACAATAATATGCATGAAATTCTCTAATATTTTCTAAATTAGTTTGTATGTGTATATTCTTAGTCCTCACAACAAATAGCTAATTGCCTTAAATTAAATAAAAACCTCAAGCTTCCTAAACGAAATTATAGTTTATTTTTAACTTTCTCTTTAGAAACCAGGGGATAATGGAGTATGCTGCTAAATATTTTTGAAGCAAACTTTGCATGAGGATGTAGGAGCTGGAGGTTTATTATGTTGATGAGGATGCTAATTCTGTGGCTCTCTATTTTCTCAACAGTCTTGCCACATCTGGGAGTTGGTGTATTTACTATTCATTATTTACTGCTCTAGCAACATTCTTCCTGACCCATTAAATGAAGGCCTAGACAGACTAAGTGGGGAGAACATTGTTTTTTTACTACTTTAGTGAGGTGGGGTACCCACAGGTATTATTAGCTGGTCTTAAGAATGGTGCTTTTTCCTTTGAATAGATAAGCCAAATTAAACATTCCATAGTAAGGCTTTTAAGTTTAATTGAACCTTCTTCATCCAATATTCATTGATCAGAACTGATTGTTCAGGCTTTCCATAACCTTGTTTTTGAAATAGAAGGTGGGGAAGAAAAAAATCAGCGTCTCTGATATTTGAAGTGGCTAGTTTAAATCCACACCCAGTGCTGTAGTTCTTTGTGTTACAATGTAAAGTGCAGGATTAGAGGGATAATATAACTCAGTGCAAGATGATCAACCTGCCTTGTCTGGGTCCCCTGAATGCTACAGACTTAGCAAAAATAGAACCTGTACCTTTTTTCTGGTCAAGAATAATTTTGAACATTTTTTGAGGTTACAGAAAGCCTGTAGTAGACTTTTATATAGTAGACTGGTTTTATGATCAATAAGTCATCTCAACTGACCAAAAGATAACACAGTCACCTTGTGTACCGAAGGGTTACATATTTTCAAACATTTAACATTTTATAATTGGGCAACACCTATCTTTTCTATTTTGCAATTTTGAGGGGTTAGGATTCTGGCACACTGCTGTAACTCTTAACTTCTGGTTCTAGAGATGTAACAGAAATGGAATTCTCCTATCCTCAGAGCTAAGATGGTGGTTTCAGTAACCATCTCTTTTAATCTTCATATGAAAGGCAAGCAAAACTATGCTGGCAAATTCCTTTCAAGATCCAAGACATTGTTCTAACCTCTCCCTGTAGTTATAAACCTTAAGACACTCGTGAATACTCAGCTTAAGAAAGTCAGGTAATAATTATGAGCTAAATCTGACAGAAAGGAAATAAAAGGGAAATCAAAAAATAAATACATGCCTTTAATTTGGATCCACCAACAAATATTTGTGAGCACCTATTATGTGCTCTGCATATGTGTAACGAGACATGTAAAAGAACGGATCATGGTAGAGTCTTTGTTCCTCATTATACTTGCCTAATGAAATTAAAATTAAATTTAGAAATACAAATGCTCATCCTTTAAAAAAAATCAACATGTGGTATTTCAATCGTATAAAATAATGAAATGGGAAAGTTAATTCATTTTGCGCAGCTTGACTCTATATGTAAAGCACATAAGGCCTGGCACAGGGTAAAATCACAGTAAATGGTCACGTTACTGTAGTTTATATTGATTTAGGGACATTTATGCTGTTCAGTCCAAAGTAGTTAAGGGCTAATAGTAAACTATAGAATGACGTATAACTCCACTGGTCATTCTAAATGCCTGATAAAAGAAAGAAAGAGCAGGACAAAATTCTGGTACCTGCACAGAACATCAGGGAAATCCACAAATCTGCGAAATATCCTCTTCCCAGAAGTAGGTCGTAGCAGGAGCCAGGAGTGGAGGCAGGAACCATGAAAAACAAGATTTTCTGCCAATGATCAGAGAACTTCTAGGCATCAACTCCTAGATCCTTCTTCTTAGTCATGTTCTCCCCTGAAGTCTGTGACTAACACTGTTCCATTTTCTATAGCTGTATATCTAATTTTATACCTATAGCCTATAATGTAATAGGCTTTCCTGTCCATAAGCCTTGCCTTCAGTTAACTTTTATACATTTATTCTGTGAAGTACAACGTAGCATATTAGAAAATGCAGCCCTCCCCCATGTGTTGAATTCTGTGGAGTGAGGAATTTGAAAATATGTTATAAAATTGTCAGGGGAGGTTAGGAGATGACCCTCCCCACCAACAGTGTCTGGGCTACGTGCTGCCCTGTGGCTGGCTCGGGCCCCAGCAGGTCCTGGCAGGACCCTGGGTCAGGTATGGCTGTCCTCATTAGCAATAAATGCTAAAGCCCCATTCAAGGCAGCCTTTATCACCCACGCTTCTATGCCTCAACCCACTCTTTCTTCCATCTTTTCTCCCTTCCCCGGTCTTTGGGTCAGGGTAAACCCCCAGGGACTTGTTTTTCATCCTTAGCTCCCAGGTTCCTCCCTTGGTCATCAGTCTTCTGATACCTCTCCCGTGAAACAGTGCTTTTCAAATGTCTTTTAGACATGAAACCTTTGTTTGAAAGAGAAACATACAGCGTAGCCCAGTACTGAGAACAGATAAGTACGGAACCACTCTGGGTGAATTGGGGTGGGGATCTGGCAGCCTGCTGCCAATCCTCCTCCCCCCACACCTCACACGGCTGCCCCTGAGAGAGTCCAGCAAAACCTCCAGAAAACAGGTAGCACAACCTCCCTAGATCAAAACCTTCCTGGATTAAAACCATTTTATATAGAAACTTCTGGCCAATTCTATCAGAATTGATGGAGAAATAGCTCCACCTGAGGAACTGAAGTTCATTTCATAAGCACCCCCAGTGTATGCTGCACTCTTGACTAGAACCCATCTCTTGTTTGCCACATGATAATTATATAAGCAAAGGTCTGTAATGGTAGACAGAACAAGCTTTCAGAGACAAATCAAGGTCTTTACTTTTCCTGATTCCAAACTGTCTAAACCTCCCTCCCATTTGGGGCCTAACTAGATGAATCACTGCCAAGGCTGAAGTCCTTTGGTGTGATGGTGAGCTAACCCACCCCAAAGGTAGGAGCAAGAGAAAGGGCGAAAGTCCTTGGGAAACAAGGGTAAGCCCATCCAGCCAGGGCCAGAGCCCAAGCATCAGCCTCCATCACCGACCACTCCCTGTGCAGCGTGGATAGGTCAGGGTGATGTGCAGGGAAGGGGCGGTACGCTCTCAGCTCCGTCAGAGTTTCAGTTTACTATCTGCAGTTCTAGCCCGATGCTTGTACTTCTTCCTCCAAAAGGAAGAGATCCTGTCAGCTCTCTCACACCTCCCTCCTTTGTAGAGGTCCCTGCGTTTCTCCAGGCCCCAAGAAGGCTGAGCAGTTTGCTGTTACTGGGCACCAGAGCCGCAGTTCTCCCCACACTCTTGGTCAGTCATGTTCACAAGCCGTACGTGCTCCCACGGAAATGGGGATTTTGCCAACTCCTTCCCCTCCACAGGGCCTCAAGCATTTTTGTGTGTTGATAATTCTGAAAGCACTGTACCGGCTTTTGAGCGTCTTGTCAAGGACACATCAGGAGGGAACCTCAGTACCAGCTGCGCCACCTCTCCTCGCCCTCCTTTTCTCTGACTTTGGAAAATGCATTGATGTGAAATGGCATGGAGTAGGTATAATCTTGAATTTGCTCTAATTTCTAAAAGAATAATTCTTAGAAAATATGTGTGCTGTAACAATAATTGAACCCACCTCATAGTTGACACAGAAATGAAGACGCTCTAATATGCATACAATTTAAATACCCCTCTAATAAGCTACGTTTAAGGTCTGTTGTCCCAGTACTCCTGATATGAATTACAATATGAGGGACTCAATGTAACTTGCACGTGGTAATAAAACTCTTAATGTGGAAATAAAAATGTTTAAGCCTTATCCAAATGAGGGAGACGAAGCAAATGTAACCGCCCTCTTCTGTATGTTACCGCAAGCATATTTAAGCTTGAGCCTCCCAGTAGCAAAAGTAGAAAAAGGAAGCATGATACAGAGAAACGTGTCAGCCTTTTGAGAAAGAGAAATTGTTTCCAAGTATTAATTCTAAAAATGGTTTGTCACACAGAACATTGAATTTAAGGGATGATGCGATGCATGACAGCTTTACAACAATCACAGGCCCGTTATATTCATGACCCTTGATTGCATTGTGCCCCTCCCCCATGAAGAGTAGCTCTAATTTGCTTTGCAGAAGCCGCAGTCATCTTGTCTGATAGATACATAGGCTCTAAAACTTAAGAGAAGGACTGGTAGAGCTTTGGAATACACTGCCGGAAGCTCTCATATGTTCACTCAACATTTATTAGAGGTCCATCCCCTGCCTGGTTGCAAATTCAGGCCATAGATTAGATTTGGAACAGACGAGTTCACATCACTTAGGGCTGATACGTTTGTTTTATTCCTAAGCCTGCAGGATCTCTAACTGATGGCTGGATTTTTTTAAATCTCATTTTTTAGGAGTTCTTTGGAATTTATCTTCATGTGATGCTGTAAAGATGACAATCATTCGAGATGCTCTCTCAACCTTAACAAACACTGTGATCGTTCCACATTCTGGATGGAATAACTCTTCTTTTGATGATGATCATAAAATTAAATTTCAGACATCACTCGTTCTACGTAATACAACAGGTTGCCTGAGGTAAATTCTTTATTTCTTCTTTCCAATTAATTCTTTGATTAAATAACATGTGTCTTGGGTAAGTTGATTTAGAAGGATTTACTTCATTTTATAAACATTTACCTACATTTCTAAGTTTGTTTCAAAATTTAGGCCACTGGACTCTTATCCTGTGGGGAAAATATCATGAGCACAGACTAGTGGCCTGAAAGACATTATCTGATAAATGACTCTTCTGTGGATTAGTAAAAAGGGCCCTTTCAGTCTGAAATTACTGCCAAAATTCCAGTGGTTTTACTTTAACAGCATTTTTCTGGTTATCACATCCTGACTGCTAATGTGTCTGCAGCCTGGTTTTTGTTTAAATTCAAAATGTGATGGTTAAAACCTTCTTGCTTTTAAAAGGTGCAAAAAAGGTGTGTGGTTTAAACAATTATTGGGTTTGAGTTTTATAAATAAATGAAAATGAGCCCAAATTCTGTTTTAAGTCATTATCTTTAGATGTGAAATTCATAAAGGCTCCTTTAAGTGTGGACAGGAGTGCTTATTATTTGCCGTTAATACTCATCAGCTCAGTTTCTACCTGGTGTCCTAAGTGTACAGTGCTCTGGGAACTTGAAGCGGAAGCCTCGGGGCCGAGTGGCCTGGTGACACTGAGAGGCAGCCTGGCTTCCTGCCGCACTCTGAGCCTCAGTCCCCTCATCTTTAGAGTAGGGATAACAGCACCATCTCACACTTGTGAAGAATCAGCTCATAGAAAGTGCTTAGTGTAGCGTCTGACGCGCAGTGGGTGCTAACATTTAAGCCGTACATCCAGGCATCTCTGTAAGCTTGAAAGACGGGGAGGGAGCCTGGGCTGTTGCTCTGAGGCAGCACTATTGTGACAAGTGACTGGCGGCCCCCTTGCTGTGGGTGGATGACAAGAGTCAGGATACTGGGAAACAGGCCAGCTCCCTACCTCAGAGGCGTGCATCAGAGGGCAGATTATATTACCTACTGATGATCTGTGGAAGGAGCATCTCATCCTTTCTCTGCTCCTGGATCCAGGGCGGCTGTGAGGGCTCCTTAGCCAGCCTGCCAGGCCCCCCAGAGACAGGACACACCAGTCCGGCTCCCCCAGTGGTTCAGGGCTATCGACAGTTTTGGTGCATGCCCTCTGTGTGCAATCAGTGGTGACCAAGACAGGTCCCTGCTCTGAGAGAACCATATTCTATTGAGGAAAACAGGAAAATAACAGTAGATGCCATGGTGATGCAAGAGTTATTAGGAGATGGTTTTGATGATCAGGTGGCCCCTCGCAGGAGGGGAAATTGAAGTCTAGATCTGAAATACCACCAGGAGCTGCTCGTTTGAGGGCGGGGTGGGGTCAGGAGGACGCGTATTCCTAGCAAAGGGAAGTAGTGTAATGGCTCTGGCGCAAAGGTGGGCTCTCGGCTGGAGCTTACTGGGCGAGGCACAGAGTGGCACCAGATTATGTAGGACTGCTGAAGTCAGAGGAAGGAGTTTACAGTCTATTCCAAGTGCCTTGGGAAACTGTCAGAGGGCTTTAATCTCGGGAGTAGTGGGACTGGATCCTGGCTTCAGTGTGAAGACTGAACAAGGGCAGCAGTAGAGAGATAGGAGGCTGAGGCTGTTGCAGCAATCCAGGCAGACCATGACAGTGGCCTAGACCAGGTGCTGGAGCGAGGTAGGAGATAGGGGATATTTTTGTGGAGGGAGAGCTAATACCTAAATCTTTGGCTGAATCATTTGGGAGCACAGGAAGAAGAAAGGGTGGAGGGATGAGCAGATGAGAGTTTTGACCATGTCCATTTGAGATGTCTAATTAGCTACCCATGTAGTAATACCAAGAAAGCAGTTGGATAAAGGACCCTGGAGTTTTAGGGAGGGGTCAGCCTAAAGGTAGATGTTTGGGAGTCGTGCATGGGCCCATAGGTTGTATTAAAGCCAAGGGAGAGAAGGAGACCACCTATGAGAATGTAAAGATAAAGGTAAGAAGGGACCAAAGTAGTCCGGCACTCCAGAGGGACCCACCAGCAAAAGAGACTGAGAAGGAAAGGCAGCAAGATGGGAGGAAAACCAAAGAAGTGAAGGGTCCCGGAGGCTTGTAAAGGAATGGAAGATGGCAGTTGTTGAGTGCTGCTGAGAAGTGACACAAGATAAAGAGCAGAGGAGGGACCATGGATGACACTGTCTCTCTGGCCCCAGAAAAATAAAGACGAAAAGAAAAATCATTCCAAATCCCCATTATTTGGCCTAAGTTTTGACAAAATCTCAGAGTTAGCCTAGAACCCTTGTTAATAAGACATAAAATAGATCCTTAAAATTTGGTATCAATTCATGAAGGTAAACTGATATCAAAAGTTTCGATATGGGGGCACCTGGCTGGCTCAGTCGGTACAGCATGTGACTCTGGATCTCAGGATTGGGAGTTCAATTCCTACATTGGGTGTAGAGATTATTTAAAAATAAAATCTTTAAAAAGAAAAAAGTTTCAATATGGATGAGACCTAAACCTCAGGGTTTTTTATATTTGAAAAAATGAGAAAAATTATAGCATAAGCAAATGTCCATATTTAACGTGAATGGTTATACAAGAAATGGCATTTCTTCTGTTCATTCAGGAAGCATTTATGACCACCAACTATAGGCAAAACATTGTAATAGGTGCAGGGGCCTGCCAGCCATGGTGGCCCAACAGGGGAAGCAGAGCATGTCTAGAAATAACAACCATGGCTAACAGACATTGCAGGCACTTTTCTAATTGCCTTTGTATGGAGCGTCGCTTCCACACACGGACCCTATGAGGTGATCAGTATTATTCTCCCCTTTTTACATATGAGGAAACTGAGGAGGCTAGACCCCAAAACAGTCTTTAGGAGGTTAGAAAGTGGTGTGTCATAGGAGGGAGACAGAGTTCAGATGGCCCTGCTCCCTTCTGTGTGGGTGGATAATGGGGAGCTGGTTACGGTGAGTTCTCACGATGTTAAAGTGTCTCCTCACACGGGATCTACATGGCTGCTGTCTTGTCCGACCTGTCAGATGGTAAGGTGAGGCTCCCTGGCTAAGGAGCGAGCTGCTCATCTCAGCGGCTCCCGTGTGTCTCTCTGCCCGTTCAGGAACCTCAGCTCTGCAGGGGAGGAAGCCAGGAAGCAAATGCGATCCTGTGAGGGGCTGGTGGACTCGCTGCTGTACGTGATCCACACGTGTGTGAACACATCCGATTACGACAGCAAGGTCAGTGCTGGCTAGCCACGAGGGCCGTGATGGCAGGTGACAACAGCTGCCAGATGCTGCGTTTGGCGTGCCATTCATTCTTTCTGGAATTCTTGAGCCTTTCCTACTCATTACACTACACTCCAGATTAAGGGGAGTCTCTCTAAAAATGACAAATTAACAGGGACATGACAGTTTAAGAAAATAGCCTTAGAACCATGAAAACCGAGTGACTCTGTGTGGCCGAGGACTAAGTACAGGGTGGCAGGGTCCCGACTTTGTGGTTCTCTTGGGCTGTCACTGTGATTGTCCCTGCTACTGTTGTCTCCAGCCATGTCCCCTGTGGCTAGAATCCAATCCATCTGTATTTGAGTATCTAGTGAATAAACATTCCGGGTCGAGGCGCTATAACCCACCAACCCCTCTGCCTTTCTAGCCCCACTGCAGGCCATAGCCCCCACCCCAGACCCACTTCTCTACATCCCCAGTCTTGCCCTTTCACCCCTCCCTCTGTTGTCCTGCTGGTTAGTCTGTTCCCAGTAGGAGCCCCTTCTGCTCCCCTCCTGTTTTCCCCATCCTAGCACAGGGCATTCTACTCATCATTTTTTAGCTGTGACAACAATCTAGGATCTGCCGCAGGAGCAGGGACTGAGGAAGGTGGCAAGAAATAGGAAGGAGGGACTAAAAGTGTCAGGAGTTCCAAGGTACGCCAGGTATTTGCTTTTCAGGATGGGCTAGATGAGGAGAGGCCGTAAGTAAGCCTTGTGTCATAAACATGGGGCTGAGAGAGAAAAGGATGATGAGTGGTAGGCTCAGGGAGAAGGCAGGGGAAGTTCAAAGTGCTGTACAAGTTCTTATTTGAACCTCGTTGAACCAAAAGATCTGTAGATGAAATTGAGAGGAGTAAGCAAGTTGGAAGGAGAGCTTCCTGGGAAAGAGCTGAGCTTGGCTTTAGGTGCTCTCAATGAAGTCACAGTTAGCCTCCCAATCAGAGGTGTGATACAGACTTTAAGAAGCAAAATACCATGTACAGAAGGCAAAATGTCACAAAGAGATCATGGGACTTTCCGCAGAGGGAGGGGAGAGTTTGGAGATGGCTGGAAAGGCCAAAGATGTGACTTGGGGGGAACGCCTTCCCCGGAGATGGGGTTACTCGTACCTCTTGTCATGGTGAAGACGTTTAATGGCAAGAAGGAGTGAGGTTCTGGCAACTTGGGTGCCTCTCTGCCTCTGCAGCAACTCTGAAGCAGAAACACTGGGCGTTTTCTCTGCCAGAGTCTTGCACATTTTAATCAGCATGAAATCAGATCCGCAGATGTAGTTTGGATGGCTCTGCACTCTGTCATTTGGGTACCCCACAAAAATTCTAGAATCGTAATTCTTTCCCTAGCTTGTTTCAGGTTCCCATAAGTAAAAAAGCAGTTCTCTCATATTCTACATTTACTTAAGCTCACTGCTGCTCAGTACAGACGCATTTTGCAATAATGTGCTACGATGGTTTTAATTATACGCCGTGTTGGTTTGCAGACTGTGGAGAACTGCGTGTGCACCCTGAGGAACCTGTCCTATCGGCTGGAACTGGAGGTCCCACAGGCCCGGCTGCTGGGGCTGAGTGAGCTGGATGACTTACTAGGAAAAGAGTCTCCCAGCAAGGACTCAGAGCCAAGCTGCTGGGGGAAGAAAAAGAAAAAGAAAAAGAGAACACCACAAGAGGATCAAGTTAGCATTTTATTTGACATGAAACTCTAAGGTTTCATTTTTCTAGGAGTAAGAAATCACATATTTGGCAAGAAAAGAAAATTTCTCATTATACAGTTTTTCTACCTAACTCTAGCTGAATCCAGCAGAGAGGAATGTTTTCAAGTATTGGAGATTGTGTTCATTTGCTTCCATTTCACGTGTGCTCTTTGTCTTTCAGTGGGATGGAGTTGGTCCTATCCCAGGATTGTCAAAGTCCCCCAAAGGGGTTGAGATGCTGTGGCATCCGTCAGTGGTAAAACCATATCTGACTCTTCTAGCAGAAAGTTCCAACCCAGCCACCTTGGAAGGCTCTGCCGGATCTCTCCAGAACCTCTCTGCTGGAAACTGGAAGGTATGATGTCCTCCGGGGGTCCACACTTCCTTCCATCTGTGCAGCCAGACCAGCAATGATGGTGAAAGGGACACAGTTGTTAGGACAAAAGCGGGGGGCGATAGCAGTTGGCTCTAGGCTCAGAGATGAATGTGACACAGCCCTTCCTGTACAAACTGAAGGCTAGCAAGAAAAATGTACAGATCAAGAAGATACAGTGTAGGATATGTGGTACACACGGGATATGTGTACTGTGGGATCTTAAGAGAGGACATCTAACCCAGCCTGGCAGTTTTGAGAAAGGCAAAGAGGGGAGCCAAGTAGGGAAGGTTTCCTGGAGAGATGGTGCTGCCCAAATGGAATCTTTCAATGAGCCGAAGTAAGGCAGCAGAGTCTGAGGTTAGAGGTGTAGAGGGAGTGATCCAGAGAAAGGGACAAGAGAAGAAATGCCTTGAGGTAAGAAAAGGACAGTGTGGTGGAGACCGCAGGATGGGTGCTGGGCATCAAGGGCAGCGCGAGCATGGCCCGGGTTGGACCAGGTATTGTAGATAGGCCTAACGGCCAAGCATCAGGAGCTGGGATATGACCTGCAGACCAGAAGGGCCACTAAAAGGGTTTAAGCAGATAGGTGACACAGATGTGGATACTTGTGCCGCGGTGCAGAAGATGAATTCAAAGAAGAGGAAAGTAGACACTGGGATTCTGTGCTGAACATGCCAGGGGCCTGAGTTAGTGCTGAGCTAGGGCAGCGCTTGCAGGGGAGAGGGGCCGCTGGTCCTCTCTCGGACGCTTAACAGAACATACCTATGGCAAAAGTTACCACGTCTCCTAAAAGGTGTATGACTTCTTTATGAAAATTGAAAGTGGTTTCCTACTGTTACCACTGTAAGAGGTTCTCAAAACTTTTTAAACATCATCTACCACCTTCCCAGACAATCATTTTCTGAAATATTTTCAACCTCTAAATATTTCCTGACAAGTATATTTTTTTTGTTTCAAGATTTTATTTAAATTCTAGTTAGTTAACACATAGTATAATACTGGTTTCAGGAGTAGAATGTAGCGATTCATCACTGACATATAACACCCAATGCTCATCCTAGCAGGTGTCCTCCTTAATGCCCATCACCCATTTAGCCCATCCCCGCCTCCCCTCCAGCAACCCTCAGTTTGTTCTCTATAGCTAAGAGTCTCTTATGTTTTGCCTCCCTTTTTTTATCCTTCCCCTATGTTCATTTGTTTTGTTTCTTAAATTCCACATATGACTGAAATCATATGGTATTTATCTTTCTCTGACTGACTTATTTCACTTAGCATAATACACTCTAGCTCCATCCATGTCATTGCAAATGGTAAGATTTCATTCCTTCTTATGGCTGAGTAATATCCCATTGTGGTATGTGTGTGTGTGTGTATACATATATATATACACCACAACTTTTTTATCCATTCATCAGTCGATGGACATTTGGGCTCTTTCCATAGTTTGGCTATGTTGATAAAGCTGCTGTAAACATCGGGGTGCGTGTGCCCCTTGAATCACTACTTTTGTGTCCTTTGGGTATATACCTAGTAGGGTGGTTGCTGGGTCATAGGGTAGTTCTATTTTTAACTTTTTGAGGACCCTCCATACTGTTTTCCAGAGTGGCTGCACCAGTTTGCATTCCCACCAACAGTGTACACAGAGGGTTCCCCTTTCTCTGCATCCTCCCCAACATCTGTTGTTTCCTGTGGTGTTAATTTTAGCCATTCTGACAGGTGTGAGGTGGTATCTCATCGTGGTTTTGATTTGTATTTCCCTGATGATGAGTGAGGTTGAGCATCTGTTGGCCATTTGTATGTCTTATTTGGAAAAATGTCTTTTCATGTCCTCTGCCCATTCTTAACTGGATTATTTGTTTTGTGGGTGTTGAGTTCGATAAGTTCTTTATAGATTTTAGATACTGACCCTTTATCAGATACATCATTTACAAATATCTTCTCCCATTCCGTAGGTTGCCTTTGAGTTTTCTGACAAGGGTATTTTAGTAGAGTTATTATAATGCTTGTTTTTGGCTACTTCCTCCACCACCACCTCCCAAAAGGAGAATCTTTTGGCCACTGTATTATCCATGAGAGTGAAAAGCATCGGTCAGGCTAGGTGTGGTTTGTTTCGTGCAGTCAACTGCTATAATGAATGTATACAGATATTTATGGCCTAGTGCTAAGCCAGCACGGTTATTTTGTTATTGTTGTTCTTAATTAACATGCTAATAGCTCAGCATCTAAGTGCTGGCTCTGGAGCCAGACCCCTTGGTTTTGAATCCTGGCCCTTCCACTTATTAGCTAGGGGTCTTGGATCTTTCCATCCTATCTCATGAGGTGGTTGTAAGAGCTAAATGAGATAATAAATTTTTAAAAATTAAAAAAAAAAATGAAGGACCTAGGACAGTGTGTGGCACATAATTATTCATAAATATTTATGTTGGTGACCCAGTGTTCGTATCCAGTTTCTTGTGACCCAAGAGATACATTTGATGACAATAAAAAAGACAGTAATTGAAATAGATGTGATTTGAGTTGTGTTTAATTTCACCTCTGGAGTCATTTAGTGAATGAAAGTTAGATGGCAAGCTCATTTAAAATATAAATACTATATTAAAATCATTTCAAAAGTATCTAAAATAATAAATCAAAATATTAGATCCTTATTAAGAAAACAAGATACAGATGTTATCAAGTCAGGAGCTATTTTGGGAGTGGTGATGACTATAGTGCTCCCTAAGGGAAACACTCTGGGCTGGGCTGGGCTGGGCTGGGCCAGGCCAGGTGGTCTCCAGGTGAGACAGGTGTTGGCTCTGTCCTTGCAGATTTCAGAGAGAAGTTGAGAAAGCTGCCTGGGTGCTTTACTCTGTAGAAAGTCATATATTCCATTTCCTCGCCCCACCCCCCCCATAGATTTCATTTGATTTAGAAAATAGGAGTATTTGTTTCATATGAAGAATGTTAATAGGATCTTTGAAATGCATCTCTTCCTCTTACTTGCATTATTAAAGTAATCTATTCTGTTGGTATTCAAGAAACTGAGTGGTCAATCATATATTTTAATGTTCAAAATAATACAAAAGCTTGGCCGATCTTTGTCCTCATGTCTTGACCACAGCAGGAAAGTATTAGATGTTTTATGAGCAACATTTTTCAATTATCCTAAATTTTGAAAAACAGTTTGCATTGGTAAAAAATGTCAATAAAAACTCAAAACATGATTAAAGACCCAATTTTCAAATGCTCCTTTTTTTTTTTTTTTTTTTTTTTGGTTATTTCCCTGATGACTTAGCTAGCGTTCATTTCCAATTCAAATAGTACACACGCTGACTCGCTGAACAGACTTGCCTCATAGCCATAAAAGAATTTCTTGACTATGAATTAAAAAAAGAAGCAGCAAACTAATCTTGCATAAGAAAGCATTTTGCACACAAATATACTTTTTCACCAGTCTGTATGAATTATAGATGCTCAGTGTTTCTGGAGAATTCCTTTTCTTCTGAGGCAAAGGCTTTTTTTCAGTCAATCTCTTTGAAAGGTTACTGAACTCTAAATATTGTTGCAGAGAATATAGGAAAAGAATGTACTGATGGAGACAGGTTCTCCTATAATGTACACTGATCAGTTACCATTTCTGCCATCCTATTTATAGCCTCTGGACCTGGCATGGGGCCAATTGCAGAGAAGACCCAAGATCCTTCCTTAATCATGTTTATGTATCTGAGATAGAAAGCAATCACTGCCTTCTCTTTTCTGCACAAAAATATATGGCAGATGGTGGTTTGAGATTTTTAGGCTTTAGGATTTCTTTTTAAATCAGTCATCCTAGCCTGTCTTTATCCCTAACTATAGTTTTTTCTTTACTGACACCACAGATTTAATTTCCGATTGAAAAGAAAACATTTTTAATCTATTAGTTTATCTTCTGGAAACACATCTTTTTTAGGTGACAGTAACTTCTGAGAGTTGAACTGTGTTTTATACTACTATTGGTTTGTTTTACTCACTAGTTTGCAGCATACATCCGGGCGGCTGTCCGCAAAGAAAAAGGTCTGCCCATCCTTGTAGAACTTCTGAGAATGGATAATGATAGAGTTGTTTCTTCGGTGGCAACTGCCTTGAGGAATATGGCGCTCGATGTTCGCAACAAGGAGCTCATAGGTATGTTCTGGTGACAAGGTAAGTTATAAAGAAAAAGTAACTACATTTATAAAACTAGGGGTGCCTGGGTGGCTCAGTCAGCTAAGCATCTGACTCTTGATCTCAGCTCAGGTCTTGATCTCAGGGTCGTGAGTTCAAGCCCCGTGTTGGACTCCACACTGGGTGTGGAGCCTACTTTAAAAAAAAAAAAACAAAAACTCTTGATTTATAAAAATATGACATTTAAAATGATCAGCAACTGAGTTCTGTTCTCTGGTTTCTTGGCATATTTGTGTACCCTTTGTGCTGTCTGTCCTTTGTGACTATTCCTTTTCAGCAAGAGGCAAGCTCATCAATTAAACATTGATCAGGGAAGGAAAATTTTCAAAAAAGGTAGCAATTTCAGTTATACATTACAACACTGCTTGATAGATTTGGTGTCTCTATTTCCCAAGAGAGGTTCATTTCCTGAGCAACAAAAGAAGTTAATTCTCACTTTCTGATTTTTGAGACTGATATCTGCTAATTTACCAACACTACCATGATCTAAATAAAAAAAGAAATTACATAAATGGTTTGTCGCTTTTCCCTAGTGTTCATGCTCAGGCAGAACCACTGTCACAAGGCCCATTTCCCCCCCAGGGCAGGGTCAGAACCAGACTAAAGCAAGTGAGGCACATAGGGTGTAAAATGGTAGGAGGCACCCACCCACAGGGCTGTCCAAATGTAAGGTTGGCATTTGCATGAACCTGACACTGAGCACCTCTTCAAGTTTGACACCCTCGGCAGCTTAGTTTGCTTGCCCCCAAGGCAGTAGCCACACTCAAGCAGAGTATAGGGTAGAGGAAAGATCGGAGACTCTCCAGTTGACCTCAAGTTAAACCCTGGATCTGCTTCTCACTGGCTGGGTAACCTGGGGTGTCCTGTGGTGAGCCCACCCAGCTTTGGGTCTTTCATCTAAATTTGAAAACTCTTCCTCAACCCTATCTCTGAAAGGGAGCCGACCACCTTGCTGTCCTTACCACGGGTTTGCCGTGCATATCAAATAAGAGGATGAAGCAGTGCCGAGCTCCACGCCAGCCCCATGGCTGATGACAGGCCAGGAGAGAGGAAGGGGGGAGATTTGACAGGATCTTGTGTGGAGTAGTGAATAAGTATTGAACTACTTAAAATATGCCTGCCCTGGGGCAGGGTCGGCGGGGGAGACAAAGAACAGGGCAATAATATTTACCTTAAAGAGTTGCTGTGAGGATTCACTGTGGCATCTTACATGAAAGCTCCTACACAGTGCCTGGCAGAATTGCTATTTTAAATTATCACCTAGCTTAACCTGCTCTTAACACACCATTCCTTTGAGCCAAATTGTCCCCCATGGAGAGAAGAGGAGCTTCTTCCACACCCTGTTCATACAGTCCAGCTGGTGCCTGATGCCAGTATGCTTTATAACTCTTAGTTCCCACATGTCCTTGAGAGAAATTCTTTAGGTCCCTAAAGAGATTTTTTAAGTTATTTTTGTTACATCCATAGTGTTTGAATTTCTTATAAGAAGCAC
This sequence comes from Phoca vitulina, assembly GCF_004348235.1. Classification (NCBI taxonomy): domain Eukaryota; kingdom Metazoa; phylum Chordata; class Mammalia; order Carnivora; family Phocidae; genus Phoca; species Phoca vitulina. Next base: position 71,421,691 of record NW_022589704.1, on the reverse strand, counting down.
ATATAGTTTGGGAATTCCTAATGCTAAAAAAAAAAGGGTTGACAGCATATGATGACGTGTGGCCTATCATGCCACAGCGGGGAGGGGACACAGGTGCAAAGGTGTGGGGCCGGTGCCACTGAGTGCCAAGACCTCTGGGCAGGAGGAACGTGTATGAGAGTCCTGGCCTTCTCTCAGTGCGTCCCTGTGTTTTCTGTGAGGGTCCTGACCCACTTGTAAACTTTCACGAGCATTCTCTCTCTCCACCTATGAGCGTATTTGTACCCAGCTGGAGCACTCTTAAATGGTTTCATGAATCACTTTCTTATTTCTCTATAAAGTTCCCTTCTTTCCTGAGGGCTAAGCCCCTCCCAGATTCAGTATTCGACTCTAATCCACTCAGCACCTCTGTTCCAAAGAACCATCCCCCTTCTTGGACCCCTTAACTCTCTGCTCATGTCCATCACCAGCACTAGCAATGGACTTCCTCTTCAGAGCCATTTTTTACAAGGAAACAAAGTTTTGTCACTTTACAAAAGTTACTACAGATACTCAGCTGAGTTGGACCAGCCCAGCTGTCTAGAGCTGCAGGATCTGAGGGGACCATCAGGTTCACTCGCAGACACAGTGAGCTGCCTTATCCCAATCTCAGGGGGCAATTTAAAGTTGTGCCTTAGCAAAATGACGAACTGTGTGTCATGGACATTTTGGTTTTCCGTGAGTATTCAAAATCACCAGTGCTAAATTCCATCTGTTCTAAAAACCACATTTATCTTCTGGCTTATAATGTCAACATTGTTTTTCTACTATTCACAACAACGTTCACTGTGAGTAAGCCAAAGCCTTCCCTTTGAAATGCTGTAAATTATGCAGCATGTAGTCAAGGCCTGTATTCTACTGCTTACCATTGTACATAAATAGGACTTTAATAAAAACCCCATTTTGTATCCACTCAATTATTAGCATAGAAAAAAAACTAAGAAAATATTTACTTGAGCTTTAGTTCATTTCTTCTGTGTGTTGTGCAATTATTCTAGTTTGTCAGTTGGTAATTAACATTGAACAAGCTAGAGATATTTTGGTTTTAGAGAGAAGTAAGAGAAACTGAGTATCTGTAAAGAAATGCTTCAATAGCTAGGGGGCTCCCCAGCCTTGGCCTGTCGAGAACTCTATTATCATTGCATCATTCCTACCAGATAACGTAGCCATCATTTTAATTCCAAATGTCACTTGTGTCTGGTTAAAAGAAACTAACATGTTATCACTATTGATGTCAGATCAGCTGGTGTTTACCTTCAACTTGATAAAAATGGGTAATGGTACCCAGTTCACAATTTAAGACCCAGAGAGATTTAATGAAAAGAATTGTGTGGCAGCTTTACTTGGTCCATCTTTAAAACTTATTCAAAGATAAGTCTTTAAAAGCTTTAAGAGGATGTTCAGGTATTTTTGATACATAGGAATTCAATTGAGAATAAAACTGTTACCATTTCTTTATTTCTTACTGTTAATGAAAATAGTTCAACTATAGCAACTTGATTGGTATACCCAATTTTATACACTGACTTACATTTTCTTTCAGTGGCTTGTTTTATAGACCAATCATTTCTTCAAGTGGCATTGTAATAAACATTAACTTCCTCCCTACAGTTATAATATTTGTCACTCTCTATTTTGCCATGTTATTGTCTTCTGAGGTTATGTTTTTAAGAGAGAACTCACTGTCAGGATCTTTCAACAGCAACAATAACAAAAACTGAAAGTGGAATGAAATCTTTTGCATCTGGCAGGTAAATACGCCATGCGAGACCTGGTCAACCGGCTTCCCGGCGGCACCGGCCCCAGTGTGCTGTCTGATGAGACCATGGCGGCCATCTGCTGTGCTCTGCACGAGGTCACCAGCAAAAACATGGAGAACGCCAAAGCTCTGGCTGACTCAGGGGGGATAGAGAAGCTGGTGAACATAACCAAGGGCAGAGGAGACAGGCAAGTGCAAGGAGAGGGGAGCGCGAGGCTCTTATTAGGATTGTCCTGTGATAAGGGCTTTTGAGAAGGATATTTCCTACTGGAAAGGATTTATTCCTGCATTTCTTACACACCAATAAGCTAAAGAGTCTCCACCAATTAAAACCTGTTTTATTGAGAAGGGGCATTTGCAGTCATGTGGCCCCTTTTTGGATATTTACTTGGTTCTAACATCCCTACATTCATTTTTGTCTCTAAAGCCATGTTTGCTTGTGCTGACCCTGGGAAGAATTAGAAATACTATGATGAGGAACATCTGCGGGCACCTTCCCTTTCACCTTTGACTCTACTCCAAACTCTAGGGCCTGTTCTGCAAGAACATCTTATTGAATCCTCAGTTCTGGGACTGATTCCTCTGCCAGTTGCCCAAAAAGTATTAAAATCACTGCTCTGAGCAGGGCCTGCTGTGTGGCCTCAGGATCCGCCCTGGGCTGGGATTATACATTTCCCTTTGCTTCTGGGTGACACCTAAGTGATGAAGCAGCAGAAGTAGGGATTAGAGGGGCGCCTGGGTGGCTCAGTCATTGGGCGTCTGCCTTCGGCTCAGGTCATGATCCCAGGGTCCTGGGATCGAGCCCTGCATCGGGCTCCCTGCTCGGCGGGAAGCCTGCTTCTCCCTCTCCCACTCCCCCTGCTTGTGTTCCCTCTCTCGCTGTCCCTCTCTCTGTCAAATAAATAAAATCTTAAAAAAAAAAAAAAAAGAAGTAGGGATTAGAGAATTGGTGGCAAAAATAGAAGGGTTTTTTGTTTTGTTTTGTTTTTTTGTCACAGAGCTATAGCAGTTGACTATAAATTTGCCTTAGTATCAGATCAAAGAATCCTTCAAGGAAGTGGGAAGTAGGGCTGTTTGGCGCCTTTTCAATACACAGGATAGCAGCCACCTAATCCATAAAATGGCACCTGTCTCCCCACTGTCCACCCCCTTTCCCCGCTCTGTTCTCCTTCACAGCACTGATTAACCCCTGACATGTTATTTAGTGTTTTCTCTGGTCTCTGGCTCCCCCGGTAGCAGAGACTTTGTCTTTTCTTCGCTGCTGTACGCTCTACATAGAGAACAAAACCCGACCTATAAGAGATGCTCAGATGGTATTTATTACTTGGCTGAGTGACAGTGCTAGAACTCACATTATTTCTTGTCTAATCTTTTAGTTTATACTTTTGTAGGAATTTCTAAAATAGAAGAATAATGTAGCAAAGCATATTCTCATCCCCCAGAAGTCTCACCTATCAACATTAACCATATTTCCTTTCATTCCTTTTTTCTTCTGTATCTTTTTAATCTCATTAGTAATAAATGCACACACACCTTTTTATTTCAGAGGAAATGAAATGTTACAGATAAAGCTAAGGTAACCATAATCACTTCTTGTGCTCTTGAAATTTCATTAAAGGGCCTTCATTTGTGAAAGGCATAAGAAGAAGCTAGAGAGATTCTGAACCAGGGCCAGAACTTCTCTTTGTATATTTAAAAAAAAAAAAGTTCTCATCCACTGTAATCTTTTTTCAAAACAAGAGACTCGGAAAGTCCTGGATCAGCTCAGGTTGGCCTCTGAACACGCCGGCCTTCCCTTTGGAGTCATTCACCAAGTCCCTGGCCCACCCGCGGTGTGCTCCGGCAGCAAGCGGGCCACACGGCAACCCCTGCCGCCGGTAGCTCACGTTCCTGGGTGAGGTAGATGAGGTACCAGTGAGTAAGAAACGCCGCCCGTCAGACACAGACGGAGCAGATACTAAAACTGGGAAAGGTGGTAAGGAGGACGCGGAGGGCCGTGTGTAGTGGACAGTGGGGGTTCAGCAGGTGTAGAGCACGTCAGGAAGAGCTGGGGGTGGGGGGGCGCATGACCACACATGTAGGACCCTGTGAGTCAGTGTAAGGACTTTGATTTACTCAGAGGAGAACCGAAAGCCACTGGAGATTGTTCAGCAGTGGGGGGACACGGTCTGACTTCCCTTAAAGGGGTCATCGTGCCTTGACAAACCTTCCCTTCCACCAGGTAGAGACTAATGGTGGCAACAATTGTAGCCATGAAGAAGTGGTCGATTCCGACATGGTTGAAAGAGGCAATGGAATTTGCTGAGGGATCAGATGAGCAGCAGGAGAGGAGGAAAATGTCAAGGATGACCCCAGGGTCTTTGGCAAAAAAGACCACAGGATGAATTGCACTCACCAACATGGGGAAGCCTGCAGGAGCAGGTTTTTTAGGGAAGACCAGGTGTTTGTTTTGGACCTATGACATTTGAGATGTCTGTTAGACATCCACGTGCAGCGTATGGTCAGCAGTAGAATATACTTGAGCTCAGGATAGAGGTCCAAACTAGAAATACAAATTTGGGAGTCATTAATGTATAAATGGCATATTTAGAAAAGCGAAATAGGCTGAGATGAAAAAGGAAGAAAACGTAGACGGAGAAGAAAAGAGGCTTCAGGGCTTATGGCTAGAGGCCAAGGAAATGAGGAGCCAGCGAAAGAGCTCAAGAAAAGTAGCCAGAGCATTCAGAAAAGGACGTATTGGAAGCCAAGGGAGGAAGCGTTAAGGGTGAGAGCATGTCACATGCTTCTGCTCGGCCAGGCGGGGTGAGCACTGAGACTTGTCCCGTTGCACACTACCGACGTCACACACTGCAGAGATGAGAATCGAGGATGAGGATTAGAGTTAGGAGAATAGGTGACTCTTCCGAGGACTTGGGCTGCAGAGGGGAGCACAGAAACATCTTTGCTTTTCTCAGCGTTAGCTTCCTGCTGACAGGATCCGTCTCTGCAGACACCTGGCCTAGCTGTTTGTATCAAAGTGTATGTATCGCTGGCACAGTCCTGCTTGTCGAGTGTCGTGTCGTAGTCCTTGGAGCCAGTGTCCTTCCCTGCCTCCTGGCCGCCTGGCACTGACAGACGGGGATGTGAACACCAGCAGCGCGCTCGGGACCCGGCTGAGAATGGCATGGTTGTGAGGTGTGAAGGCCCTGCAAGGCCATCCTGGGTGTCAGAAATTTCATCTCTGTTCTTTTTTTTTTTTTTTTTTTTGAGGTATCTCCTTGCTCTGTGGTCCATTTTGAAAATATAAAATTTAGAAGAGCTTTGAGTGGGTTGGTGTGACCTGGTCCTACCCTTGACTCATGAGGAACACTAAGAGGGGGTCTTGGGTGGGAGGTGGTGGTGCAGATGGATGCAGAAATGCCCGACCTCTAGGAACAGACTGTGCTGCCCCGAACTTGCCCTGTACTCTGTCCTTGCTGAAGCCCTTGGAATCACTGCACCCCATATCCTGTTGTTTGGGGCAAAGAGAGAGCGCTTCCCGTCTGCTCGCCTTGCTGCTTCTCCCTTTCATGAGAGTTTAACTGGGGAGATAAGAAGAGGAAATCAGATTTTAGACCCTGTGATACACATTTGAAGTCAAATTTTCAGTGCTGAAGAGGTATTCCATTATCCTTACGGCTGACTCCCAAGCGCTGATGCACCCCTGATGTGGTGATCTGGAGGCCTATGCTGAGGCACGAAGCTACCCTTCTCTCTTCACTTACCGCCAAGGCCACTGAGTGAGCGGAGCAGCTCCCGAGGTGAAAAGCAGTGACTCATGGTCAGCAGTGCTTGAACAGAACGCCAGTATTCAGCAGATGTCTTCAGAGAGGAGAACTGACAACCAACCGTATTTCCCACATTGAATGTTAGGGCACAGATGTACATTTGTTTACGGAGAGGCGTAAATGATGAGAAGGCAGTGCAGGTGTTTATATGAAGACCTACTAATGGGGGGGAAACAAATTAACTTGGGAGGGTCCTCTGACACTCAGGATGCACGGCCATGGTTGCATTAATCCCAAAGCCCCAGCAAGGTCAGCCCCTTGGTAGATATGGGGGGGGGGGCGGGGGCGGTTTGGGGCTGACAGCTGAAAGAGGCCCCCAGTTCAGAGAGTCACTGCTCATCCCAATCACAGCCTCTCACCACAGACTTGACTTCCTGAGAGCCTCACTTTGGTCCTTGCCACCCTGGCCAGCCCTGAACTTGGCCAACTCCCAGGTACACCTGATTTCCTTGGTTGTGTTTTCCAGCAGCGGCGCCTGTGCCCTCTGGTCCTTGGAGAGATGGCCTCTTGGCCGCCGGTTTGCAGCCTGAATCTCTGCGAGTGGGGCCTGAGGCTGCGCCGCCCACATTCATTAACATCTTCGCTGTCTCCCTAGATCATCTCTGAAAGTGGTGAAGGCAGCAGCCCAGGTCTTGAATACATTATGGCAATATCGGGACCTCCGGAGCATTTATAAAAAGGTAACTTACAAGAATAGCTCTGGCATAATTAGCATTCATCAGAGCACACATTCGTAATCATTTATTGTAATGAAATGTCATTATTCATTTTGAGAGGTTTCTTTTTCTCTTTTAACTCCACAGGATGGGTGGAATCAGAACCATTTTATTACACCTGTGTCGACGTTAGAGCGAGACCGATTCAAATCACATCCTTCCTTGTCTACCACCAACCAACAGATGTCACCCATCATTCAGTCAGGTCAGTGGGCAAACTGCACTCCTTCGCGAGAACATTTGTGTGACAGACGTTATTTTTCCAGCCAGAAAAGACTGAACATAGACGATTAAGCCTGTCACCTCCAAACACTTAGGAGGTGTATTTGCTCTTCAAGCCAAGAGGCTTCTTTGGGAATTACATGCCATTGTAAACCACAGACCCACGTTCCTCCTTCCATTTTAAAAGTTTATGCAAGTTTACACATAAATGTATCCCAGGGCCCTCCATCCCATCTCCCCCAAGATTCTGCTTCACTAGGTTTGAGAAGGGGCTTGGGACTCTGTGTTTGACAGGCTGGCCAGGCGATGTGGATGCAGGAGTGGAGGCGCACACTTTGAGAACCACCAGTTACGCTTGAAAACAGCTGCCCTGCCTGCCTACTGGCCATAAGTTTGGAATCTCCTCCAAAGTGATTTTTTAGTTTTCTTGGTGAGAACTCTTAGAAGCAGGGTCCTTTCGACATCATCTTATTACCTGCATCCTGGGGGAGCTACAATCTCCCGCACCTTCCTCCTTCCCGGTTAAACCTCCATCCCCGGGCTGTATTCCAGAACCTTCCGCCCCATCCCCCACCCCTGCATCCATGACCCGTGGGAACCGGCCCTACAGGTGGGTTTGCAGGGATTCCCTTTGATTTGTAAGTTGGGAATCTTGGCAACCACACTACCTACTTACTAGTGTCTAATTTGGTAGAAAGAATGTTCTGAGACTCAGACTGGGAGGGATTTTTTTTGTTTTTTCTTAAGATTTTACTTATTTGAGAGAAAGAGTGTAAGAGAGAGAAAGCACGAGAAGGGGAAGGGTCAGAAGGAGAAGCAGACTCGCTGCTGAGCCAGGAGTCCGATCAGGACGCGATCCTAGGACTCCATCCCCGGAACTCCAAGATCATGACTTGAGCCGAAGGCAGACACTTAACCACCCACGTGCCCCCAGGCTGTTTTTTATATGTAAGGGCAGAATATTACTACCAAGTCAAGTTAGTCCTATAAATTTAATTCTTAGCTAAATGAAATAGGAAAAGTAATATCTTTTTTTATTCGGCTTTAAACCCCCCATTCTGACATAGAAATATTATCTGTTGTATTCAACTGTCCCACTGCTGGCAGTCTTATTTCTCATGTGGACAAATGTGGCCAGAAAGACAAATATAGGACTGGCCGTTCTTGCCACATAATTGGATGTCTCCACTTGTACTAGGATTTTTTAAAATTATCTGTGCCTACTGCGTATGGTGTATATTTTTATCTTAGTTTTTAAATTATGAGTTGTTTTCTTCAAAGAGACTTGTGCTTGGTTTTTGACATCCTTGCTGAGCTCCCAGGTGTAGCCTGACACTGTCTTCTTTTATAAAAATGCTCAGAATCCTTCAGGGACTCAGAAATAGGGGTGTCAGGGGAAACAAGAGATTTGGCTGCTTAACAAAAGGCATATGTAGTACGGGCAAAAGAATAATTTCAGACAGATGAGGGCGTAGTTACTAAGCAATGAACTTATTTTGAGGACCTCATATATACACACTGGACAAGGTTGATGAGCCCATCCAAGTTCCCGGATTCTGTTTCAGAGGTAAGATAGAATTCATACTTGTTGCTCCAGTTATCCTAAGGGCTAATCCTCCATCTCTCAGCACTAATGTAGTATCAGCTTACTGGCACTTCTGATGCCTTGCTAATGTCCTTGTGGGAGGTGGGTGGGCACGTTCTTTGTCCTCCTGCCTTCTAGAAAGTAAACAAGGTGAGTAGCACACAGACACTGCCCATGCACGCTCACCTTTGTTGAACACACTGCAACCCTATGTCAGTCAAGTGACCTCTTAGGGAAAAATATTTTAGCGTCGGTCTGCATCGGAAAGCATCAAGGCATGCCGAACCACTGGTGGCAAGGTTTGGGGGCCGCTGCTTTCAAGTGGATCAAGTGACTAAGTGACCACTTTTATTTATAATTAACTTTAGTGCAAGCAAGATGACTTTTTAATGAGAAAAAAGATGTGTCATGCTTTCCTTCTGTGCAGAAATGCTCAAAAGGAGACCTGTGGATAGAGACGTTATTATTAAATATTTGGCTCATGGGCGCCTGGGTGGCTCAGTTGGTTAAGCGACTGCCTTCGGCTCAGGTCGTGATCCTGGAGTCCCGGGATCGAGTCCCGCATCGGGCTCCCTGCTCGGCAGGGAGTCTGCTTCTCCCTCTGACCCTCCTCCCTCTCATGCTCTCTGTCTCTCATTCTCTCTCTCTCAGATGAATAAATAAAAAATCTTTAAAAAAAAAAATAAATAAATAAATAAATAAATAAATAAATAAATAAATAAATATTTGGCTCAAACTGGGATAAAAAAAATGGGGGTTTTGTGAGGCTCGGCTTGTTAGCATTGTGAACTTCTTGAGGAGCCAGGCTTACTGGGTTTATAAAATTTCCCTGACAGCTGATCACCATAAAAAGAATTACAAATTTGATGGGCTGGGCACTGTTATTCAAACACATTTAGAGATGGAGATATTTTTGAAATAATTAAAAATCAAAATATGCCATAAAACACCTATTTACTAAAGAGCTGTACATAAAGGATAACAGATGGGTGTTTTACACGCAACAGAACTGAGATCATAAAATAGCAACTGTAACTCTTAGGTGGCTAATAAGTTATTCTCACTCAATTGTAAAGACCTGTTGGGAGTCCTGGAGGCCCACCACTGAGGAAGCTGCGTGGTTTCTGCCCTGCGCCCCTCCCTAACCAGGCGGCCCACAGGGGAAGCTCTGGGAGGGCGGGCCACGCTGGCTCGGGTTCTCTCAGCAGTGGGTCTGAGGGTCACCTTCCTGGTCCTCAGCACTGGCTGCTCTTCAACTCACAGTATCTCTGAGAGCTGATTTTTAGCACCAGCTGCGTGGCATTTCTAATTGCTGACCTTTATTTTTCCAGAGAGGATTTTGCAGAGACACTGACAGTCTGCTTTCTCTTTCTTCTCCTTTCTCTCTCCCTCCTCTGCCTCTCCCTTCAGTCGGCAGCACCTCCTCCTCACCAGCACTGTTAGGAATCAGAGACCCTCGCTCTGAATACGATAGGACCCAGCCACCTATGCAGTATTACAATAGCCAAGGGGATGCCACACATAAAGGCCTGTACCCTGGTAAGACGCCAGCTGGGTATGTGATAGAGTATCTCGAAAAGCCACTCGTTTCCAGGCACCCCGCCAGCGGCCTGGGAAGGAGCCCATGCCTGTATTGAGACGGTCCCCCAGCAGCCGACCACGGTCCGGTCTCTCCATTTCCTGCTTCCAGGGCTGTTGCCTTTTCCGCTTGTTTTAAGCAAAACAAGCTAAGGTAGTGGCCTAGTGACCACAAATAAAAAGAGCACGGTATCCAAGAGAGGTGGTTTCTGGCTTTCCCCCAGTGCAGTCCCTTTGCTCTGCTCCCTTCCCGTCCATGCAGTGTCTCCCTGTGTTTCCCCTGTGTCAGAACTGAGTTCTGGGATGCTTTGCAAGGCCACATCTCCTAGACTGGCTCATCTCTTAAATTCAAACCTGAGAATGGAGATCAATTTCATTTACATTTTCATGGAAAAGAATTTGAATGAATAAAATGTATAATGTGATTCTTCCCGGAGTGATTATATTTTAAGAATAACAAAAATGATGTTGCATACTATTCCTATTTTTATGTCATTCAGAAACCTGGGCATCTAATTCATGTGAAGGATGCCAGCCCGAAGAGTTACCAAGATCTCATATTGTCCCCATTCTCAACTCTCTGGCAAATTATAACTGCTCGAGAGCTTTCAAATAAGGGTGTGACTGAGCTACCACAAAAGAGTACTCTTTCCTCAAAAAAACCTATTTATTAAAAAGAAATAAAAGCTGGTGGCAATTTAACAACTGCTGGGGGAGCCGTCTCAGTTGTGCTGTTGTCTTTGAAAATGTGATTTCACAGGACTGTTTACTAATCGACTATTGTTACTATGGCAATTAATAGCTCAGAAAATTGCAGATGCTACATTTCAAACACCGAGCTCTTTGCAAAGGAAATGCACCAACTGAAGTGCATTGTTGCTTCAGATTTGCAGCAGCCTGCTTTATTTTAAAGATCGCCTCTTTAGCATGCATGCCCTTCTGTATCTTCTTTGCTTGCTTCAATAAACTAATTTGCCTCAAGTATGTTTCATTTTCCTCATTAAAAAAAAAATCTTTGCTAGTCTAACAATAAGAGAAGGGTAGCCAATGACATCATCGGGAGTCTGCTGTGGACTCTTGAAGACAACCATCTGATTATCAGATTCTTTTTGTTTCAAAATGTACTTAAAGATGGCAGATACAAGACGGTGCCTCCATGTGGCCAGACTGTTTAGAACACGCCCGTGCCTGCTCGTTCCAGGACCTGGACTTTGAATCAGAGCTCTGATTCTGAAGGCATGGAGCTTGTAATGTTTCCCTTCCCCCATCCGACCCAGTGCTCTAGCTCAGAGCCCTGGAAGAGTGATGTCCCTCGGCTCAGGGAGCCAGGCTACTGTTCAGAGCCAGCCAGGGAGACCTTTACAGGTATACACAGCTCCCCACAGTGACCAGAGGTTGAGAAGGAAACCTTTTTGGATTGGTATTGCTTTTCGGTGAAACACACACATGACTTACCTTTGCCATACCCATTATCGGCTAACAGCTAGATCCAGGGATCCCAGACCACTGCCTCTCCTGATCCCCGCTGGCACTGGGAAAGGCAGTCCCCATCAGGGACCGTACCAGCCCTAGTGCAGGGAGCCCACACAGCCTAATGGACCGGAGTGATGAGCACTAGTTTTAATTTCATAAAATATTTTCTTACAGGCTCCAGCAAACCTTCACCAATTTACATCAGTTCCTATTCCTCACCAGCAAGAGAACAAAATAGACGGCTACAGGTGAATTTGCAATATCATTTTTACAGAAGGCCGATTAGCAGGGATCGACACAGTAAGGGGTCCACGCCAGTTGACCTACCAGAGCTGGGCCAACACAGCAGGGGCCGAGGAGCTTTCCCTAGGGATCTCTGCTCCTCAGAAGCTCATCTGTGGTTTAAGCAAAGCACTTCCACAGTAGCCTCATGTGCTTGAATATTCAAATCGGTGCTGCTGAGACCACCATGCCACTGATGGGAACCACCTGAGAAGTCTTTAACTCATATTCTTTGCCCAACAATCTCCGTTTCCCACTCCTTTTTTCTGTTAATCTCTAAATTCTCTTCCATCCTCTGGGTGGGGAAAGGTGGTAAGCACACTCCATTCTCTCATCTCATTGTTCTTTTTTGTAAACCTCATGTCCCATCTTCATGGCTCCCACCACATTCAAGCATCTGTGGTTTGAAAACACTTGAGTCGGTGGCCAGGTCTCCATTAGTTTCAGAAGTCAAAGTGAACTCAGCCCTACCGGGGTGGACCCCACTCTCCATCAGAGTGGGGACTAATGGTGGTGGCATCCAATCTGCTTTCACGGGGGGCCTAAAATTTATATCGGTCCTTCCTGATGCCATGCCCACATTAGGTCATCTGATCTCTCCTCTTACCTTCCAATAATACATGAGCAACTGGGGTTTTCCAAACAAGCCTGTATCCTGAACTTCAGATAAGGATACTCTAAGACCTCCCTCCATTTCATCATCTTTTCTCTGTTGATGGAAGAAAAAAGAACTTCGCAAGTTATTCATAATTTATGCCACAGTTTTTAAGTCAGGAGGAAAAAAAACCTTAAAATCATAACTCTAACTTAAATTAAAAAGAATTTAGCTCTGAAATGCTTATAATGTTAGAATGAACTTAGTTCCAGAACATGATGTTGGTATGTACATGGTAAATTTGTTACATCTTACTAAGTGGGGGGATTTGGGCATGGTCAAGAGGGGAAACAGACATAAGAGCCATGACAGTTTTTCTTCAAACATATTTGAAGACATTAATGTGAGGTCAGAGATGAGATAAGATAACACAAAAGGAAATGGGGGCAGGGTGCCTTGAGGAGGATGCCCACATGGGTTTCACCTTGCTTCCTTACTAATCTGATTAGTCCTGGCTTGGGGAAATCTTTCCTATTTGTTCACGTGTCTCTTCCAATTTTATTATTCTGCTGCCCAGGGATTGCTTACTCCTTTAACAGTACCTCACATTTCTTTTAAAACTGAGGGATGGACTCAATCTTCATCTCTGAGGTAAATGTTTTAAAGGATGGTTCTGTACATACACAACTATCTGAAGCATGAAAATCCAACCTCCAACCAAATTCATGATGTACTACTCATGGTTCCCCTGTGTCAAAGCAAAAATCAAGGCCATCCTTTCATTGGGCAGGCCCAGGTAACAGGCCCCTCCGCAGCAGAGCACAGAACCGGACCTCTAGCGGGGGAAGGAGGTAGCCAGAGGCCATCTTGGGCTCTCCGGAGACAACAACTTCTACAGGCCTTAAAACAGGACTTGAGCAAACTCTGCCAGCCCATTTATAAACATAGTTTAAAGTCCTTACAATCTACTAGTAAATATACAGCGTGTACCAAAAAGAACTTTGAACCATATGTTCACAAATATTGAACACTGCTTTAAAAATATGAAGCAGGAAACCCACATTAATTTCCCTTAAACACGTATTTCCAGAAATTGCTTTGATTTATTTGCTTTTTCATTTTGTCAACAGCATCAACAGCTGTATTATAGTCAAGATGACTCCAACAGAAAGAACTTTGATGCATACAGATTGTATTTGCAGTCTCCTCATAGCTATGAAGATCCTTATTTTGATGACCGAGTTCACTTTCCAGCTTCTACTGATTATTCAACACAGTATGGACTGAAATCGACCACAAATTATGTAGACTTTTATTCCACAAAACGACCTTCTTACAGAGCAGAACAGTACCCAGGGTCCCCAGACTCGTGGGTGTAGCATCAAGATGCTCCGTAGAGGAACTCTTCTTTCTAACCTTGTTTGGGTTGAGATGAAAAATCCATCTTGCTGATTTGCTGATGAAATGTGAAAGTGAAATGAAAGGACCGAGTGAAGAGCATATTTTTTTTCTTTTTTGAGGAATTATCAGGGAAGTAAGGAAACCTTTGGGAGAGAGGACTTTCTAAGCTCTATTTAGGTGTTAGATCTAATTACTTGTAGATTCTATAGTCTGGTGAAGGTGTGGGCGATGTGATGAGAGGTTTGAGACATGGGTGAAATGAGATGGGGGATGTGTAGGTCAAATCAAATTAAAGATGATTTTTTTAATGTGAATAAAGTTATGTTCTGATAGTTTGTACAGAAAAAAAATAATAAAATGGATGCCCTTCATGTTTTATTGCTATTACTAAATGTCAAGATTGTATGCTATTATGTCTTGTAAATTTCTTTTGTTGGTGTAAATATGGAAATGCCACATTGGTTAAGTGCCATCATTTGTAATGCAGTGTGTCATTTGAAAAGAGATTTGAAGAAAACTGACAGCTTAAAAAACAAATGGGAAACCCAAGGAATTGTTAGCAATTAAAAACAATCTATAACATCCTTTGTTTTCAAAATGAATAGTGTACCTTTGAAGCACAACGTCCAGTCTGGTATAGAAACGCCATGCCCATTCCCTGCCTCTTTCATAGGACACTTCACTGCCATTTTCTATGCACATGAAAGAAAAATAAATGTGGAAATTTCATCCTTGGAAATTTGTTCCCTGTTCTTTTTTTATTTTCTGTGTGTAATACAGAAAAGCACGTTCTATAAATGTGAATCTAACTGCATGTTATAAATATATCCAAGTATTATGGACTTTTCTAGTTTTATACACTTTATGAGATGGACCGTACCAAAGAATGAAACTATGACATTTCCTCCTCTTTATCTACCTTAGTATTTTTATTTGGGGGGATTTGTTTGAATCTAATGTACATTGTCTTTTTTTTTTTTTTTTGTCTTCAGACTGCTGTATGTATTTAACACTGCTTTTCACCTGAATGAAATTACATCTGACAAGACCAGCCCTAACTAAATTGACAACGACTCCTTTTGGCAATTTTTTTAAGAACTCAGTAACTAGGCAAAAACAATGGTTGGGCACTTATTGGTTGACACCAATGCAGAAAACCAAAACAAATTCTAAATAATTATTTTGCTGAATGATCCCATGAGACAATAATCCCTGGATTAGAGACAGAGTGGAGGAAGCCCCATATACATGATAGGGGTTCCAATAATGCCAAGCAGCATAACTTGTAAGCTTCTTCTCCATTTGTTGAGATGAGAGGCATCAGCCCCTGGAGGCCCAAAGACAGGCCTTCCTAAGTCTTATGGTTTCCACCCTGGATCTTACATGGGAAACAACCCATATGGCAAGTCAAACCCAGAGTTGTTGACTGAGCTCAGTATATCCTGCAAATGAGGTACAAATCATAAATTAGAACGTGAGCTTATATTTGTGAGTATATGGAAAGAGCTCTAGGAGAAAAATGCTTTCTCTTGTTGAATGGACTGCAGCGCAAGATTAGAATCCAAAATGAAATGGAAATCCAAATACAAACAGGAATATTGCTAAAGTTTGTCAGTGGGAGGACTTTCTGACGTGCAGCCTTCCTGAAATGACCCACAGTAAGACTGCCCAGCTGCCCCTAGCCTCACATGCCCTGGAAGATCTCAGCAAACAGCCCTCTAGGTGGCAGACACTGCCAGATTTCCCCGAGGAACTGGCATTAAGACTTTTGAGATGTCTGGTAGCCATTTGAGCTTTGAATCACTGACTTCCTTGAACCTGACATTTCCATGTCTGGGTTGAAGGCCCTCACTCGAGTCAGGAATACAAAAGAATCTGTAGATGGCCTGAGCTGAGTGCAGTAACTGACTTAACTTAGTGGACCCAGGTCCCCAGGTCTCCAACTCTGACAGGCAGCATTTCAAAAACAGATCCAAATTTGGGTTACAAAGAACTCCTCACTTGGGTATCCACCCGGACCTCCTAATGGGGTCAGAAAGAGGCCTGTGGGTGAGGATTGGGCAGAAGATCAGATGCCCTATAAGGCTTCTTCCTTGTGACCAGAGATAAGAAGCTATGGACAGAGCCTGAAAGATACAAAACTGTATCACTGATCAAAAAGCTAATCCCACTCCCAAAGTGTAAGAATAAACAAGCTGTACTATAACCAAATTGACTTTTTTTTTTAAGATTTTATTTTAAAGATTTTACTTATTTGTCAGAGAGAGAGCACAAGCAGGGGGAGGGAGTGGCAGGCAGAGAAAGAAGCAGGCTCCCTGCTGAGCAAGGAGCCCGATACAGGACTTGATCCCAGGACTCTGGGATCACAACCCGAGCCGCAGGCAGACGCCCAACGAACTGAGCCACCCTTATTTTACAGAGAGAGACAGATCATAAGCATGAGTGAGGCAGGGGGAAGGGAGGCAAGGGAGAGGGAGAAGCAGACTCGCCACTGAGCAGGAAGCCCGACACGGGGCTTGATCCCAGATTCTGAGACCATGACCCGAGCCAAAGGCAGATGCCAAAGTTGACTTTGTTTTGCTGCCCTTACGTCACAAGACAGCATGCAAAATTCAGCCCCCAGGAAGAGGTCTGTGGCTCTGCTCAGTGAGTTTCACTGCATACCACAAGGTCAGAGATTAACTGAGCCAATGTTGGTGAGCTAGACCAGTTGTGTACCCTGACTGCACATTAGAACCACCTGTGCAGCTTTCACAACTAGGAGGGCCTTATCCTGACCAATCAAAAGCACAAGAAATGGGGTCCAGGCACCACTATTCTTGAAAAGCTCCGTGGGTGACTGTGATGTGCAGTCAAGGTAAAAGCCACTTGGCCCAGGGCGCCTGGGTGGCTCAGTTGGTTAAGCGACTGCCTTCGGCTCAGGTCATGATCCTGGAGTCCCGGGATCGAGTCCCGCATCGGGCTCCCTGCTCGGCAGGGAGTCTGCTTCTCCCTCTGACCCTCCTCCCTCTCATGCTCTCTGTCTCTCATTCTCTCTCTCTCAAATAAATAAATAAATAAATCTTTAAAAAAAAAAAAGCCACTTGGCCCACACACCATCACCCTCTACCTTCCTGCCCGGTCACCTGACATTTTGGTGGTTGGAGTTTGAGGTGTGGAGTTTGCCTGGAAGAGTGACAGAGATTTGGAGTATCATAACTGAGATTTTAAACTTGAAATGTGAGAGGTAAGGTTTTCCTTCTTGCCAGAGTATGTATCTTTTGCTTATGCACTGTTTAAAGTTATGTCTTTTCAAGCCCAAGGACGTTTCATGAGTATGAGAAATGATGACCTCACAGACCCATTAATTAATCCAATAATTAATCCCTGGCCAATATTTGGTTGTCCACATGACTGCTGATTATTCCAGTAAAATACCAATAATTCACTTTCTGGAGCACTCACTGTATGCTATGAGTATCACATATATTATTATTTTTCCCTCATAGTGAATGTTATGAAATCTGTGCTAATATCCCATTTTACAGATCCTAAAGCAAATGTGGAGCAGCTTGTTGAAGATGACACAGTTGGTAAGTGGCCAAGGCCAGTTAGTACTATGGTCTATCTTAACTATGACGCCAGTGTTAAAATTCAGTCGAGTTCCAACTGAGCTATTATTTAATGAAAAATGTTCATATTTGTCTTTAATTTTCCAAAGGAAACTCTATCCCTGAAGGAAAAACCATCACCTGCCATAAATAAAAAGTCACCATAAAAATGAACATTTAACTACTAAACATACAAATTTCCAGGGACCACCAGAATTCAGCACTCCACCACCACTGGTGTCATATGCACCTCGTTTTGGAAAACTTGGGTCCTGATCAGTCTGGTATGTAGGACAGTTTAGGTGGGCTGAGAACTCCCCTTAGGATGTTCTGAGTCATGCCTCTGAATACAGGCCCATTGAAACAAAATCCGCCATGAGGCAACCCTCTTGTCTGGGGGCCTCAGTAATACCTTTAGAGGAACACACAGATCTAAAGCCAGTGGATGGTGGTGTTATTTCTATGATTAAATCAGATTATAAGGGAAAAAATATTTGTAAACTTGGCCACTGCTGTTCACTTCATTAGGTTTTTTAAAAGTTGTTTGTAACAGCATTATTCATAACAGGCAAAAACTGAAAACAACCCAAATCTCCAACAGGAGAATGGATAAACAAACTGGTACATTTATGTAATAGAGTACTACACCACTAGGGGCGCCTGGGTGGCTCAGTCGTTAAGCGTCTGCCTTCGGCTCAGGTCATGATCCCAGGATCCTGGGATCGAGCCCCGCATCGGGCTCCCTGCTCCGCGGGAAGCCTGCTACTCCCTCTCCCACTCCCCCTGCTTGTGTTCCCTCTCTCACTATCTCTCTCTCTCTCTGTTGAAAAATAAATAAAATCTTAAAAAAAAAAAAAAAGACCAGGTAAAACTTACCTGTGGTGATAGAAGTCAGAACCATTGTTGCCTATGAGGGTGGGTATTAGCTAAGGAACTTTTGGAGATGATGGAAATGTTCTATATCTTGATTGGGGTGGCCCTTACATGGGTGTGTGCATTTATCAAAAGTCATCAAAATGTTCACATAAGATCTGTGCATTTCATCACATGTGAGGTTTATTCCAATTTAAAAAGTTATTAACATTTGTTTTAAAAGGCACTAAAGAAATATGTGATGACATTGTCTGAGACTTAGTTTTATGACTTAGAATCATAATCCGATTTATATATTTTAAACCTTCCAAAACATCTATTTAAGAGTGGTGTTAGAGGGGCACCTGGGTGGCTCAGTCGTTAAGCATCTGCCTTCGGCTCAGGTCATGGTCCCAGGGTCCTGGGATTGCGCCCCGCATCGGGCTCCCTGCGCAGTGGGAAGCCTGCCTCTCCCTCTCCCACTCCCCCTGCTTGTGTTCCCTCTCTTGCTGTGTCTCTCTCTAATAAATAAATAAAATCTTAAAAAAAAAAAAAAGAGTGGTGCTAGAGGTGGTCATGGAGAGGATGTGACCACCAGTTGACTTGAGAGCTGGACCTAGGCAATCAGAGGCTCCCGATCCCCTTCCCCATCCTTAGAATAAGCATTCTGCTTGCCTTCACGACCCTAGAAGCTGCCACAAGGACAGAGCCTTGAGATGGTAATGTGGCGTTGAGGCCATCTGGATGGCATATGTTACTAAACTCAGTTAAGGCTTCTATATAAACTTCTAAGATTCTGGTGGGCAGGTGCAGAGATCTACTCATCTTGCGGCCACCCAAGACAAGCCTCATAAATTCTCTTGCTTATTAAATCTGCCACCTACAAATCTCGATTGTCCACCTCTTCTCCTGTCTCTCCTGGCCCTCCATCTACAGGAGCCCATTTGCAGACCAACAAGTGGTTTCTCAAACAAAAGATTTTAGCACAAAATTCTTTGCAGTTATATACACAAAGTCTATTTAAAAGCTGACAGCTTTCCAAAGTTAAATTTAAACAGAATTCTAGAAAATGCATATTTGAAAAGCACTATATGGGAGTGTCTTTTGAATGAGCTACGCTTGTACAGATTTGCATGTGTGTTGACAAGAAAGTAAGTTGAGAAGTAAAACAGGCTCATATTTAAACATGTTGCCGAGAGAGAGATGTGTCACCCCTTTTACCTAATGATCCAAAGAGATGTGTAAATAAATACCTCACCCACCTCAGTGCTACCCAAGCCACAGGGAACGAGTGTGGAAAGGAAGTCCTTTCAGCGAGATACTAGAGAGGTGTTAGCAGCAAAACAAACAAGTCAGTGAAATCAGAGCAGCTAATGGGACTTTTAACTCTACAAATGCAGATCAGACTTTGAACTCAAAGAGGATCTTTGCTGTAGGTCAAGGAAATCCTTGCTAAGAAGAAGAGAACAGTCTTACTCTTAATTAGAATGCGTCTGGGGAGGGAGCTGGAAGAGAGCAAAGGGTGCAAACCATGTTTGGAATTCTCTAGGCAGTTTCCACCCTGGTGGACAACTGCCCTTTGCTGGCCTGTGCCAAGGAATGGACTCAAGCCTCAGAGACCGATGTGCAGCCATGAGCCGCCATCCATACAGAGTAAGACTTCTCAGCTGATACTTGTCAATTCTGCCTCACTTTAGAAGACCGTGACTTTTGTCTCCAGCCTCACTCACCTTTGTGATAGCAGTTTGCTTGACTTGACTTGCTGTCTTTATGAATGCACTTATTCAGGGCAATCCTTCAAATCTGCACACACAAAAGGGAAACTATTAGCAAGCAAATTATGACTTGACGTGTATCTGTTTTAGTGCCATTCCCTGTTTTTATGTCAGCAGCTTCGCTGGAAGCAACTGGCATGTCCCATAAGTGGCTGTTTGTGCCTATTGCTGTTGCCTAATTCTAACTCAAAATCGCTAAAAAGCATTTTGTGCTGTCATAATCGTTTGCATGAGCTCTTTCATTATTAAAGCCCATCCAGTAGTTGGGGGAATTTTGATAAAGACTTCATGATACAATGGACTATTTCACCTTACATTCACGGCCCAGTGATTCCAGAGCTGACCAATGCACTGTCTTGTAAAATACAACTAAACACAACTTGCACTGGGTCAAAGGTGTAATTCTGAGATCAGTGGGAAAATATCCAGTTCTTCCTTTAGAAATCCCCTATAATTGTTCATTTGCTCCCCCAAAGGAAACACCCCTGAATTTTGCCTTCATTTGCTGGCAATAAAATGTAACATGTTGAGCTTTGGCCTTGATGAGCTGCCATCCACTGAATACTAATCTAATAAAATGACTTCAGGGAGGATGACATCCCTCTAGCACCTCTCTTCAGGGTTCTTCAGAATCAGTGGCTATCCTAGCCCAATCCCAGGGAGCTCTCTTTCCTTCCCAGCTATGAGAATGGGTAGAATGAGGTATGCCCAGCTTCCTGGGGACTAGAGGAAAGAATTCAATCCAGATGGGCTCCAGGTTGGAAATACCATCATAGGAGATCTGGCCATTATAGAGATGGTTGTGCTGTGAGGAATTTATTTCAAGCCTTTACAAAAATATTTTCTGAAGACAAACCAGGAAGCATATTCTATAGCTAAGTGATTAAAATATTTACATGTCCACCAACATCACTGCAATCATGTCTGGCCTTGTGACCAGAAGGCTCATTCTTGCCTGTAAACTGTGGTCAAAAGATAATGATGTGTTTATTCAGTTTGCAAATAATTAGGTGCCTCCTTTTTCATTTTTCTCTCATGTGCCTGACTTTTTAATTGTTTCTTTGATAATTAACTCTTCTATGAAAAAAAACTATCAAAGGAAATGTGAGGTGGTATCAAAACTCTTTAAGCCTGTAATTATAGAACATCTTAATTGGAGAAAAAGCTGGTCCACTGGTTTCACCACTTGAAACTACTAATACTGTCCTCCAAGGCCACATCACTGAGTCATAGTAGTGATGTATCATTACTAAGGAATTATACTTGACTGGTAATAACAAAGTTTCCCAAAGCTGTGCCTTCAACAAGATGAGTTCTAGAAGGTTTTGGATTTTCTCTCCTTCACATATTGAAATGAATATAGAAAAACAGATCAATACTAGTATGGTGGCTCTATAATGTCCTCATGGACCCAGGCTCCATCATAATCTCTGGGCATGGCCCTCATCTTCATGGCTTCCCAGCTTGACTGCTGAAGCTTCAGCCATCACATTTCATTCTTCAACAAGGAGAAAGGAGTGGGAAAGTAGAACCTGCCAAATGAATCATTCTCTTAAAAGACCTTTCCTCACGCATACATCTTATTTTTACCTGGGCACATTGCCATCTCTACTCATGTAGGGGTTCTGTTGATAAGGAAAATGAGATAGATAAGGGAAAGTCACAATCAATCTCTGTGTAGGATGCAGATGATTCTATGAAGTGATCCCTACACTTCCATTACTTTGGCTCCTATGAATATAGGCCCCATGCCAGAGACCCATGTTGTATTAATTCCATGCTTGGAGAGAAGCCATAGTACCCATCCCTCCCTAGACTTGAAAGATAACCAAAACTGGATGAAATTTCTCAAGTTCAGGTTCAATTTACTGTTCCATCTCATAGCTTAGAAATTAACCATCAAAAGCCAGTTACCATCAGTCATTATGACTTCCAGTCTCCAAGGCGCAAAGCCATGGGCGTCCACAAAAGCACTTCAGGAGTCAATGGGAGGGACTCTGGACCCATCTCCCCACTGTACCAATAGCAGCCCACCATGAGCAGTTTCTATATCATATGTCCATGTAAGATTATATTAACAAAGTTTCCACAGCTAAACCCAAGCAAAGTAGTGACAGCCATTGTATGGTCCATGACTGACCTTAGGCCGCGGGCTGGAGACCTAGAGCTCTGTGTGCTCCTGACTGAAGCCTGGTAGACTCGTAGCAGCAGCAGCCTTGTTCAGATGAGTCACTTTAACTCACTATGAGTTCCTAGGCATCTTGGAAAAACCTGGAAGCTTATGAGGCTGCCATCACCTCAAGAACTTGAGCCCCACTGAACCCATCAAGTCTGAGTTGAGTTGTCATGGAAAGCCTCAGAGAGCAAGAGGGACTCTACGACAGTCCTAAGACAGCCTACTAGAGAAAAAACTGTCCTCAAAAACGGAGAGTAAGTGTCCCAAGCTCACATCAATGGAAGATTGTAACTTAGATCTGTTGGGTTCTGGAGCCCCCATTAACCCTTTGGGTCTCAGAGGAGACCAGAAGCCTCCAGTCTTCACATACTCTATGTTTATCCTAAGTAAACCCATGTGACAAGCCCTCTACCAGTCCGGAACCCCCTTTCCCTTCCTACTAGCTCCTGGGCTAAATTAGGCTCAAAGAACGCAAACTAGTTTTAATGTTTGCCTTGGCAAACATAGCTAGGAAAATACCTTATTTGCTCAAATCAAAGTTGATGTTTTTAAAACTACAGAAAACTACGAAGTGGCCTGTTCACAAACTATGCTCTGAGTCTCAGCAGATCCGCAGCAAAAGAAAGACCTCACAGATCAAAGGAACCCAAAGAGAGTATCCCACCGACCCACCCACCCCGAGCTCTTCCCCACCTGGGCCAGCCCACTGCCCCCAGCTCAGCCTGAACAGGCAACTCAGTAGGAGCTGAGGCCTGGGCTGGAGGTGGGGGCCAGGCCGGCAGTTCGGCCTGGGAGAAGTTTAGGAGGCTCAAAGGGAGAGAAGGACCCTCCTCCCTGCCCTAGCTTCTGTGGAGAAAGCCCTTCCTGAGCAGAAGTCACTCACAGCCCTGCAAGTGTAAAAAGGAAGCTATGCACATTCTGGAAAACACTGAAAGAAACTTTTTGTTTCCCTTCGCGCTCCACTCACTTTTTACTCCTCACTCCTCAAGGGCAGAGGAGGAGCCATGTGATGAGAGGACGAGGAAGGTCAGCTCAGGGCACTCCGCGGTTCCAGGTGAGGGCCAGAGCCTCCGCACGGTGGGATCCGCACGGTGGGATCGCCAGGCCCGCTGTGCCCTCGGGGAGGCCTGCAATCCTGCTTTGGGGAGTTCGGGGTGAGTTCAGTTCATCCAGGTAGCTACAGATCAGTCCCACTTGGCAAATGAAAACGCTAATCTGGCGTTTTAACCACTTAAGTCCGTGCGTACTCCTCAGAGAGAAGAGGACTGTATCTGGCACACCTGAACCCGCAGACCGCCTCCTCAGGACGCAGCACCACACCGGCTCTCAAGCCGTAAGACGAGCACCTCCCTGGGAAAAGATAAGAGAGTGTCTTCCGGGCGGAAGTCCCGCCTCACTAGCCCGGACCGCACCTGGAACCCAGGCCCAGCTTCCGGTGAACTCTTCGGCGGCACATGGCTGCACCTGATGTGGCAGCCAGATTTCCCTCTTCTCTCTTGGCATCCCCACATTGACAGTCAAGTCCGCAATGCAGATCTGAGCGGAACTTCCCACCCGTCAGAGGCCGGAAGGTAAACTAGAGGAAGGCTGCATTGCCCGCGTCCTGGCAGGGAAGGATCATCTGAGCAGATGATCTTTAGCCCAGTGTTCCCCGCACCCCGCAGGGTGAAATGGGGCACAAGAAATAACACTGCAATATTCATGCTGAGGATCAAGCACTGAGCAGAGCCCTTAACATGGATTATTTTACTCAGAGGTTATGAGGCAAATGCCACTGTTGACTCCATTTTACGGATGAAGCCCAGTAGAGGGAGATTAAGAAACTCACCCCAGGTGACAATGGCAGAGTGTCTGCGTCCAGAGCCACCTCCCTAAATGAATATCAGTCTCTCACCTATCAGATTAACAACTGCCCCTCTGCTGGGGAGAGCAGGGAAGAAGGGGCAGGAGCTCCTCTGAGCGGCCATGGCACTCTGGGGAGTGGGCATGGACCAAGATGGAAATTCCATTCCAGCTTCCTGCCCTGTGGCTGGGTGGGTAGGGCAGGTCAGACCTGCCATAGGTTTCTCTCACTCTGTCACTATCTCCATTCTGGGGAGTTCTGCTCTCCCCTCCCCAGTATTCCACGTTCTCCACTAGCTCTAGAAAGCCTCCATTTCTGCTGTTCCCCAAGGTCTGCCCTGGGCTTCCAAATCACCTCTCTGTCCCCCTGACTCATTATTCACTTTGATTTGGGTGTACACTTTCCAGCCTGTACCACCCCTGGCCAAACTCACTCCTGCGCACCTCGGAGCGAGGGTGCAGCCTTCCCTAACTTCTGAAGCAAACAGGTGGACTTCCCCGTACTAAGCAGCTCTCAGCACTCAGGAGACCACTTCATCCTTTTGCCAAATGGAGAAGTTTCCCGTGTTCCTTGGAAGATTAGTTCTACAAATTGTCCCTAAGAAGAGTTTTATGGTCAGATGAGTCTGGAAAATGCAGCATAGTGTGTCTTAGAGATTCACAGTATCTTTAATGCTTGTATTGAAGGCTTTAAGAACTTTGTAATAAACACTGGATTCAGAAGTCCAGTAGTTCTCAAGTTTACTAGACCACAGAACCTTCTCTTTGGGGGAGTGGGTACCTATTTTAGAAACTGTATTCAGCAGAACTCGGCAATGTGAAAGTAGGTAAAAGTTATTTTTCCTCACTCACAGGTGGGGCTTCTCTTTTACTTACATAGTCTGTACATTTATAATTAAAATGTATCTTCTTAGACTCTAGGGTCCCCTTAAATATAAGATGGCCTAATTAAAATCTAGACCCATTTATTTATTCTGTAGCTGTAGGGAATAGGCATATAATATGACCATAGGTACTGATTCTAAATGATGTAGGGGTGTTCTGTATACTCAATAGCTTCAGTAGTTCTCAAACTTTTTGGTCTCAGGACCCCTTTATGTTCTTAAAACATATGGAGAAACCCGGAGTATTCTTGTATATGTGGGTTATATCTATTGATATTTATGATATTAGAAATTAAAAACTCAGAAAACTTTTAAATATTTAATAATTTATTTAAAAACAAACTCATTGCATGCTAACATAAATTACACATTTTAGGAAAAGTAACTATCATTTTCCAAAACAAAATGAATCAGTAAGAAGAATGGCAGGGGCACCTGGGTGGCTCAGATGGTTAAGCGTCTGCCTTCAGCTCAGGTCATGATCCCAGGGTCCTGGGATCGAGCCCCGCATCAGGCTCCCTGCTCGGCGGGAAGCCTGCTTCTCCCTCTCCCACTCCCCCTGCTTGTGTTCCTTCTCTCGCTGTGTCTCTCTCTGTCAAATAAATCAATAAAATCTTTAAAAAAAAAAGAATGGCATTGCCCTACATTTTTGAAATCTCTTTAATGTCTGGCTTAATAGAATATAGCTATATTCTCATACCTACTTCTAGAGTCAGTCTGTTCTGACACCACACGGCACGTACCACTGTACATCACAGTCTACAATGTGCCACTGTACACTGGTGAGAGAATTAAGAGTGAAAAAGGAAAATGACATTAGTATTATGAAGATAACAGTTTTGACCTTGTGGAGCCCCTGAGAAGGTCTTTAGGGCCCCAGGGTCCCTGTAACACATTTGGAGAACTGCTACTTCAGATGATCAGCCCAGTTCCTTCTTACTCTGTATATACCTGAGAGGGCTGGAGGGCTGGATGGGTCTCCCTGCTCCTGGGAGTAACATGTCTATGATCAGGAGGATCCACCTCTCAGGGAGCCCTAGTCCTCTGGCCTGGCCGATACCCATTCCTCCCCACTGCCTATCACTTCTCACTGTGGTTACTGGAGCCCAGGGGAGTAGAGGTCAGTTTGCATGTTCTTGACTCAGAAATTTATAAAGAGCTTTGATGTATAGAATTTCATTAAAGCCGTAAGGGCCCCAAGGTAGCCATTGTGCAAACACAGATATTGCCTTCATTTGTAAGCTGCCTAATTCCTGCAAAAATGGATTTAAGCTTTATCTATAATCCATGTCCTGTTCTCCTGCAGGGTTTGAGTGGGTCCATGATATGAATGAGCCAAGAAGAGCTATTTTTTTTTATTTTTCTTCACACATGGGAGGAGGATGAAACGGTCTTTTATCTTGGCCCTGGGGAGGTTTGAAGCCCAGACACAAAGGAGAACAGAGGGAAAGACAGACACCAGCTCTGGTAGATCTGAGCAAAAAGGTGACATGCTGTACTTGTGCCAGAGATGCTCCCTTGGGCCAATCTCCTAAGACCGAGCAAGAGATGAGTCTAGATGAGTAGGACCCGGGTGGGTCCTTGTTCTATAGAGTCCCCAGGTGAACAATCAGGCATAGCTAACAACTTTTCTGCCTTGGGCTAAAATGAGAGAAAATGAAACCCTGAGGATCTTGCTCTGTACCATGGCAATAGCTACTACCTGCTTCCTCTGCAAGAGCTTGTGTTTATGAGGCTCACAGTAGAAGTTCTGATTTTGGAGTTGGGTGTAAAGGACATAGTCCACACTCACCCACTAACTAGCAGGGTGACCTTGGGCAAAGCACATGGCCCACTGAGTGTCAGTTTCATCACCTGTAGAATGAGTTAGTGTAGGATTTGCTGAGATAGTGCATGTAAGCACTTCGCATAGTGCCGGACCTACAATTAGCACTCAGTAAGTACTTGCTGTTAGTTTGCTCTCCTTCTACCATGACTAGAGGCACGAAAGTGCAGGGCTACCCCTAGCATTTGTGGTGCACTGGGAGATACAAATGGAGGCCCACATATCATTTAAATATATAGACATTTAAAAGATCTAAATCTGCTAATATTGTTATATAAAATGTTTCGTATATTTATCTCAACAAGAGATATTCTTCATAACAACAAAAATTTTAAACCATGCCTACAGGTATCGTTTTTATATGACTACAAGTTTATAAAATATCAGATATGACTGATTTTAATTATTGAACATATCTGGAGGCCAGCATTATTTGGATGAATAATAAACACAAACATAATTCATTATTGTAAGTATTTTTTCATATAATACTTTCTTGCCTTCATTTTGTCAAAACCATTAATGATGTGGTTATGATCAGTACTTTTACATAATGTGTGTTCTATTCATATTAAAAATTGTTTAATAAAATATAATTGTCTTTAAAGTGTAGTATATTTAAAGTGTAGGAATATATTTTTACCAAAATGTAAACTAAAGTGCATGTAAAAATCAAAAATATAAATTACTTTTCATGTTTCCAGAATATCTTCCTCCTAATATATTCAAAATTATAAAAGGCAAAATATAAATTCTAATTAATAAATATAAAATTTTAAATCTAAGAATTTAAATAAAGCGGACATCAATTTCACTTTTGAAATTTGATTAAACCTTACTACCTATTTGAATAAAAATGAAACTTTACAATTCTAGATGCATGTCCACCTAGTTACCAAAATAATCATTTTCATGCTTTATGCATGTTAACTGTAGACCATCATATGTACAAATTTAAAGTAACATAAATCAATACTGCAAAAGTTCCCCAGTTACCATGTGCAACTGTTGTGAATACACTGCTCCCTATTGACTATTGTAAGAACCACATACCAGAACTTAAAGAGACAACAACAACAAATCAAATAACCCACTTAAAAAATGAGCAAAAGGCTTGAAGAAACACTTCTCCAAAGATGACATACAAATGGCCAATAAGCATATGTAAAGATGCTCAACATCACTAATCATCAGAGAAATGTAAATTAAAACCACAATGAGATGTCAGTTCACACCCATTAGGATGGTTACTATCAAAAAACAAAGGGTGCCTGGCTGGCTCAGTCAGTAGGGCATGTGACCCTTGATCTCAGGGTTGTGAATTCAAGCCCCATGTTAGGTGTAGAGATATCTTAAAAATAAAATCTTTAAAAAAATAAAAAATAATTTAAAAAGACAAATGTTGGCAAGGGTGTAGAGAAATTGGAACCCTTGTACACTATTTGTGGGATTGTAAATTGGTGCAGCTGCTATGGAAAACAGCATGGAGGATCTTCAAAAAATAAAAATAAAACTGCCAGATGACCCAGCAACCACACTTCTGGGTATAAATCCAAGAGAATTGAAAGCATGCTCTTGAAGAGATATTTGCACACTCATGTACATAACAGCACTATTTACATTAGCCAAGAGATGGAAACAATCCAAATGTCCATTGATGGATGAATTGGTAAACAAAATGTGGTCTATACGTATGATTGAATATTATTGAGCCTTTGAAAAAAAGAAATCCTGTCATATGCTACAAAATAGATGAACCTAAAGGACTTTATGCTAAGTGAAATAAGCCAGTCACAAAAAAGCAAATACTGTGTGAACCCACTTATATGATGTAGCTAAAGTAGTCAAATATATAGAAATGGAAAGTAGAATGGTGGTTACCAGGGGCTAAAGGGAGGCAGAAAGGAAAAGTTGTTATTTAATAAGTATAGAGTTTCAGATTTACAAGATGAAAAAACTCTGGAATTCTGATTCACAAAAATGTGAATATATTTAACACTATAACAATATGTTAGCTACATATATGATGTTTATATATATATTGATAATATGCTAATAATATATTGAACCATAAACTTAAAAATGGTTACGATAGTAAATTTCAAGGTATGGTTTTTTACCACAGTAAAAAAAAAAGTGTGTGTGTGTGTATAATTTCATCTAAATATTCATGATCAATGAGTAGTCAGCCCTTTGAGATTTGGAATAAACACTGTTTATCTGGCCAAAGAGAGACATGCTGAGAATTGTAAAAATAAAATTATCTCAACAAACTAGGAATAGAGGAGAACTTCCTCAAACTGATAAAGAAAATCTACAAAAAACCTATAGCTAACTTAATAGTGAGAAACCTGAAGATTTCCCACTAACATCAGGAACAAGGGATGTCCCCTTTCACCACTGCTTTTTAACATCATACTGGAAGTGCTAGCTAATGAAATAAGACAAGAAATGGAAATAAAAATGTAGGCAGACTGGAAAGGAAGAAATAAAACTGTTTTAAGATGACATTTTGTCTATGTAGAAAATCTGAATGAACAACAACAAAAAGTCTGGAACTTATAAATGATTATAGCAATTTTGTAAGATACAAAGTTAATAAAGAAAAGCATTTGTTTTCCTTTATACCAGAAATAAACAAGTGGAATTTGAAATTAAAAACACATTGGCATTTACATTGGGACCTCAAAAAAATGAAACACTTAAGTGTAAATTGAACAAAATATGCAAAATATCTTTATGAGGAAAACTACAAAACTCTGTTGAAAGACACCAAAGAAGAACTAAATAAATGGAGGGAAATTCCATGTACATGGTTAGGAATACTCAATATTGTCAAATGCCAGTTCTTCCCAACTTGATCTACAAATTCAGTGCAATCCTATTCAAAATCCCAGCCAGTCATTTTGTGGATATCAGCAAACTAAAGTTTTTATGGAGAGGCAAAAGAACCAGAATAGCCAACTAGTATTTTTTAAAAGATGTATTTATTTATTTGAGACAGAGAGCATGGGGTGGGGGGTGGTGGTGGGAGGAGAGTAGGGGCAGGGGGAAAGGGAGAGAGAGAATCCCAAGCAGACTCCCCGCCAGGTGTGGAGCCTGACAAGGGGCTCAATCCCATGACCCTGAGATCATGACTTGAGCTGAAATCAACAGTCAGACACTCAACTGACTGAGCCACTCAGGCGTCCCAGCCAACTTAATATTGAAAGAGAAGAATAAAGTCAGAAGACTGACACTACCCAACTTCAAGACTTACTGTAAAGCTACAGTAATCAAGACAGTGTGATATTCAAGAAGAAACGATCAAATAGATTCATGGAACAGAACAGAGAGCTTTCCCAGAAATAAACCCACATAAATGCAGTCAACTGATCTTTGACAAAGGAGCAAGGGCAATACAATGGAGAAAGGATAGTCTTTCAACAAATGGTGCTGGATGTCAGGGCATCCATATGCAAAAAAATGAATCTAGACACAGAATTTACACTCTTCACAAGAATTAACTCAAAATGGATTATGTATTATTACTGGATTACATAATGCACAAGGAAATAAGCCACCCTGAATAAGAGTCAGCAGAAACTACAAATAAGAAAAACAGGTGTAAAATTGCATCAAATGTTGGAATCATCAGAGAAAAAATGCCAAATAGATATTTAATATCATTAAAGAAATAAAATAATGTTGAAATGTCCACAGAGCAAGATGCTTTAAAAAATGACGGCTTATATTTTTTAAAGACCCAAGTAGATTTCCTAGAAATTAAAAGTAATATAATTTAAATAAACAATGTCAATTGAAAGGTTAAGTAGCTTACTGTAGCTGAGGTATGAATTACTGAACTGGACAGTAGTTCTAAACAAATTACCCAAAATGCAGCCCAGAGAAGCAAAAAGGAGGAAAGAAATAAATGAATAGTTCAAGAGACTAGACAATAATTCAGAAGAAAGTTGAGCATAGGGTGTACCATAGACTGAATATTTGTGTTTCCTCAAAAATTTTCGAACCTAATCCCCAATGTGAAGGTTTCAGGAGGGGGATTTGGGAGGTGGTTAGGTCATGAGTGTTGAGTCCTCAGGAATGGGATTACTGCCTTATGAAAGAGACACCAGAGAACTCCCTTACCCCTTCTGCCGTATAAACATACAGAAAGATGGCCATCTAAGAACCAAGAAATGGGTCCTCACCAGTCACTGAATCTGCCAACACCTTCATCTTGGACTTCCCAGCCGCAGAACTGTGAGGAATAAGTTTGTTTATTAGCCAGCCAGTCTAGGGTATTTTGTTATAGCAACCCAAACAGATTACAGGAGGGCTGGATCTAGATTTCAGGCCATCTCTCCTTCCATAAAATGTGTACAACCAGATTTGCAGACTGAACTTCTGCCCCTGAAACGATTTCCCTTCATTACTACTTTTCAGAATCACACTTGTGCTAGACTCTAATGATCATTCCAGAACAAAGTGCAGCCCCCAGAGGGGAAGGGGGAGAACTTGAAGAGAAACAATAAATGGGTGCCTGCCACAAGTGGGATATGATACTTTGTGATAGGACAATCTACTGCATTCACACTACCTGAGGATGAAGATTTGACACACTTTCTTTTTCCCGAGCATTTTCACTACTGACATTCTCCCTGCACTCTGAAACAAGATCTGTCTCTGGTCTAGGCCATGGTTTACCTATACTTTCCTGGCCTTCTGTAACAGTGTTAGGTTTTAAGTGCATAGTGCAAGAGGTGTGGAGAAGCTTCTCCGTGGGGCCTGAACAGTATTGATGTGGATAGCAGTTGTTAAAGAGACCTAGTGGGGTCTAGGCTTCCCAGCAAAGCACCAGGTCCTGAGTGACCGAGGGGTATGTGTGTGTAATGGATAGAGCGTAGAGCAGAAACCCCTTTTGCCCAGGTGTAAGGGCACGGCCTCAGAGGGCCTTGGTGAGTTCTCCTACCAAATATGGGACAGTTAGTGTCTTATTGTCTCCTAGACACCAGAACCCTGAGAAAGGGCAGAGATGCCCCAAATATTGCCAGGAACCAGGTGGTATGCTGACTGCTGACTCAGTTTTATGCATGCGCTTTCCCACTCAAAGAACCAAGGCAGAAAAAAAAATCAAGAAACTAAGACAAATAGCTGTTTTCAGGTTATTCTTGTGAATCACTCGGGTGTCTTGCTTCCCCTCCTTGTGGTTTGTCTTTGGGCATTTCTCCTCTCCCTGGCTCCCACTGAAATGTTAAAGCCATGGTGAGGGACTCCAGTGAAGGCAGGGATCATCTGTGGTTCCCACTAGCTACACAGCGAGACTCCTGTCACTACAAACAAAAAAAAGCAGCTACACCTCAACAATTACTGAGCTGACTCTTTAGCAATGAAAACAAACAATGTCAAGATTAAAGGGGGAAAAAAAATCAGTGGATGTGTAAGTCTGGTTTTAACCAGATGTCTTCTTCTGAAGGGGTATTGGGCCTCCAAAGAATTGAGCTATACGTACATTCAGCATTCCTCTCCCCTGTCCCTCATAGTTATTCCCCCAAAAGCCAAATTAGTTCCAGGTGTGTGACTCCTCTTCCCCCCACAGAAACTATGGCCCCCAGGGGGAACTGATTTCTAATATGGCCTCCTAGGAGGGCTCCAGCCAAGGCCAGGTAAGGCTATGTTGGATTCTGCAAACACCTGTTCCCTCTCTCTCTCTTTCTCTCACTGACCAGACAGGCTTTGGAGGAAATGAGCTATAGAATGTTCCACAGCAGAAAGAGAGAGAAATCATCAGAAGAGACAACCAAGAGCATCATCAAATCAGTTTTATTACCTGTCTCTTACCAGCCTATAGGACAACCCAAAAGGTAAAAAGCTAAGTGTTTGTTCCTGATTCTTCAGGGCAGTTATCTCCATGGTCACATGCTTCTCTGTCTCCTGCAGTGGTTCTCAACCAGGGAGCTGTTTTGCCTCCAGGGGACATTTGGCAAATCTATACAAATTTTTGGTTGTGACACCTGAAATGGGGGTGCTGCTGGCCTCTGCTGGGTAGAGGCCAGGGATGCTGCTAAACATCCCATAATGCACAGGTCAGCCCCCACTACCAGCAACAAAGAATTATCTATCCAAACATTTCAATACTGCTGAGGTTATAAATCTTGCTTTAATTTTTCTGAGTTCAAAGTTTTCTTTATTTACCAAAAGTATTAGTTTCCTAGGGCTGCCATCACAGAGGACCACAAATGGGGTGGCTTAAAACAACAGAAATTTGTTCTCTCATTGTTTTAGAGGCTAGAAGTCCAAAATCAAGGTGTCAGCAGGGTCATGCTCCCTCGAAAGGCTCTAGAAGAAGACACCTTTTCCAGTGTCTCATGGCCCCAAGTGTTCCTTGGCTTCTACCAGCACAACTCAGTCTCTGCCTTCTCCAGGTGTCTCTCTTTGTTCTCTCCTCTTCTTATAAGGACCTTAGTCACTGAATTTAAGATGATCCCAAATCTAAGATGGCTTTATCTCCAGATCCTTAATAATTACATCCACAAAAAGCGAATTTACAAATAAGATCACATTCTGAGGTTCTATGTAGACATGAATGGGGGGGGGGGACACTATTTAACTCAATATACCCTAGAAAGGAGTGACCTTTTAGCTGAGAGTGGTGGAAGTTGGTTTAAAAAACAAAAAGCCATAGGTGCCTACCCTTACTTCTTAAGTATCCAGGCTGCAGAGAAGCAAAAATAAAACAGGTAATGGGGTGCCTGGGTGGCTCAGTCGATGTAGCATCTGACTTTGGCTCAGGTCACGATCTCAGGGTCCTGGGATCGAGCCCCACATTGGGTTCCCTGCTCAGTGGAGAATCTGCTTCTCCCTCTCCCTCTGCCTCTCCCCCTGCTTGTACTCACTCTCTCTATCAAATAAATAAATAAAATCTTTAAAAAATATAAAAAATAAATATAAGTAAATAAATAAAGCAAGTAAATCTGGCAATATCCAGCGCTCCCCTACCAATTTTAGATGCCAAAAAAGTAAGTCCATCCCCTTCTGTGTGTTCCTCCTGCTCAAAGCCTTTTTTTCCTCCCCCATAGAATAATGGCATAGAAAAATGAACTTCAGAGGAACATCAGGAC
This sequence comes from Phoca vitulina, assembly GCF_004348235.1. Lineage (NCBI taxonomy): Eukaryota > Metazoa > Chordata > Mammalia > Carnivora > Phocidae > Phoca > Phoca vitulina. The sequence continues at coordinate 71,388,212 of NW_022589704.1, read as the reverse complement.
CTATATGGAGTCTGTAGTCTCAGTGGCAGTTTTATTTATTTTTTTTTAAAGATTTTATTTATTTATTTATTTGACAGAGAGAGACACAGCGAGAGGGGGAACACAAGCAGGGGGAGAGGGAGAGGGAGAAGCAGGCTTCCCACCAAGCAGGGAGCCCGATGCAGACCTCGATCCCAGGACCCTGGGATCATGACCTGAGCCGAAGGCAGACGCTTAACGACTGAGCCACCCAGGCGCCCCTCAGTGGCAGTTTTAAAGCATGGTAACAAATTCTGTGGGACTGCTCCCATTGAAAGGTGGAGCTTGTGTTCCTGTCTTAGTCCATCTGGGCTGCTACAACAAAATACCACAGACTGGGTGCCTTATAAACAAAAGAAACTTACTTCTCACAGTTCTGGAGGCTGAGAAGTCCAAGATGAGGTCGCCAGCAGATTTGGTGACTGATGAGGGCCTGCCTCGTAGTTGATAGAAGACACTCTTTTCACTGCATGTTAACATAGCAGAAGAGCTGAGGGAGGTCCCTGGGGTCTCTTTCATGAGGGCACTAACCCCATTCCTTTCGTGAGCGCTCCACCCTCATGACCTAATCACCTCCCAAAGGGCCCACCTCCAACTACCCTCACATTGAGGATGAGGTTTCAACATATGAGTTTTGGGCAAACACAAACATTCTGTCCATAGCAGTCCCCTTCCCTTGAATCTGGGTGAGCCTGTGTCTGCTTCATCTAATAGAGTAGGTAAAAAATTAAACAGCGCAGGTAGCAGAGGCCTGGCCTGGGAACCAGTCCAGTCTGAGTCTATGGCACTTACTCCTAGCCTCTACACCATCTTGCCTTGAAGTACAGCGTATCTGGAATGGTTACCTACACACTCTTCAGGTAAATTAAATTTTCTGGAAGTTTGTGTTTATGAGAAAACTAAATTAGGGCACCGTTGAAATGGGCATAGCATCTCAGGAAGACTTAATCAAATCAGAACATCCCCGGGCATGTTTTTCCCCAAGATAGCACAACCAGTATTCATTTGGCTCCCTTGTGTAGATGTTTTCTTTTACGCTCACAGCAAATATTCTTCTTGACAGTGAGAGACCTTGCAAAGGACAGAGTCCTGTTTTCTAAGTCTAGGCCCTGGGGTTTTCTCTTCAGATCCCTTGAGATCAGTCTGTCCAAAAGTAAAAGAAAAGTAGCTTGTTTAACATGTGACTTGTAAAATAGAAATTGAAGAAACAATTTTATATTAATTTGTCTTAAATAACCCTTTAGACTTCCAGTTTCTGGTCCAGTATGAAAGGAAGTCATCACTCCATCCTCACAATAGTACAAAGCTGAACAAACTGAAAATCAACAACTCTTCTTAGACCCACCAGAAAAGGGAGGTCACAGGATAAACTGCTGCCCTCAGAGCAAAACTTCTATGGGAACCATTACTGGGGTAGGAAAACCTAAACTGTAATCAATGAGTTGGTGGAGACTCAATAATTCATCAATTTCAACTCTAACAGTTGAAAACTCCGGGGAGCTCCAATCTTAGTGGAGGAGGGGGGACACATTTCTGTGAGCCCTCCCAGGTTCTCACAGTGAAGATCCCCTCGTGCTTCCAGGAAGGGAGGAAAGAGTGTCATTTTAAAACACACAAGAATATTCTTTTCTTAACAAGCCTGCCCTCAAGGGAAACTATTTTACCAGAGCCTTACATACTGAGGTCCTAACAGAGCCTAACCAGCCTGAGAGAGGACAAATACTTCACTCCACACCCCTTGACTTCCTGTCCCCCTAAAGTGGGGGGAAACTGAGAAGCACTTGTGAAGGTCGCAGCCCAGGGGCACAGGATCACTGAAAGACTGAGTTAGAATCATAAGACTATAAAATACCCCCCTCCCCTCCCTCCATACCTCACCCCTACAACACTAATGGCCTATTTACCTCCGTTCCTTTTACCCAGTACACCATGTCTGGCTTTCAACAAAAAAAACCACAAGGCATACTAAAAGCCAGAAAATACAATTTGAAGAGACAGAGCAAGTATCAGAATCAGACTCAGATATGCCAGGGATGTTGTTTGTATCAGGTGTTGAGAGAGGGGTTGTGAGGTCTCCTACGATAATCATAGATTTGTCTTTCTCCTTTCTATTCTGTTCATTTTTGCTTCACATATTTTGCAGCTCTCTTTGGTGGGTGCACATTGAGTATTGCTAAATTTTTCTTGGTGAATTGCTCCTTTCATCAGGACATAATGTCCCTCTCTGTCTCTGGTCATTTGTTGTTGTTGTTGTTCTGACATGTACTTTATCTAACATTAATATAGCCACTCCTGCTTTCTTTTGATTAATGTTTACAGGTAAGTAAACTTCTATGGGAACCTTTACTGGGGTAGGAAACCCGAAGCTGTATCCTTTTCTGTGCTTTGACTTTTTTTTCTTTCTTTTTTTTTTACAACTTTAACCATTTGTAAGAGTACAATTCAGTAGCATTAAGTGCATTCACATTGTTTGTTGTGCAGCCAGCACCACATCCAGAACATTCTTATGTTCCCAAACTGAAATTCAATACTGATTAAACCACAGCTCCCCATTCCCCTCTCCCCACCAGTCCCTAAAAACCACCATTCTACTTTCTGCCTCTTTGAATCTGACTACTCTATATACCTCATATAAATAGAATCATACTCTACATGTCCTTTAGTGACTGGCTTCTTTCGCTTAGTGTAATGTCTTCAAGGTTCATCCATGTGTTAGCATGTGTCAGAATGTCCTTCCTTTTCAAGGCTGAATAACATTCCATTATATGTATATATACCACATTTTATTTATCCCTTCATCCTTCAATGGACACCCTGGGTTGCTTCCACCTTTTGGCTCTTGTAAAGAGTCCTGCTATGGATGTCCGACTAGCTGTTCCAATCCCCACTTTCATTTCCTTTAGGTACATACCCAGAAGTGGAATTGCTAGATCGAATAGTAATTCTATGTTAAATTTTTTGAGGAACCACCATACCATTTTCCATAGTGGCTGCAGCATTTTACATTCTCATCAGCAGCACACAAATGTTCCAGTTCCTGCATACCCTCACCAACACTTGTTCTTTTCTTGCTGTTTTTGTTTTAACAGCCGTACTAATGGATGTGAAGGGATTCTATCCTTTTACTTTTTTTTTTAAGATTTTTTATTTATTTATTTGAGAGAGAGAGAATGAGATAGAGAGAGAGAGAGAGCATGAGGTGGGGGAGGGTCAGAGGGCAAAGCAGGCTCCCCGCTGAGCGGGGAGTCCGATGCAGGACTTGATCCCGGGACTCCAGGATCATGACCTGACCCGAAGGCAGTCGCTTAACCAACTGAGCCACCCGGGCGCCCCTATCCTTTTACTTTTGACCTGCCTTCATCATCATATTTGAAGTGAGTTTCTTATAGACGGTATAGAATTGGGTCATGGTTTTTTGACCCACTTTGCCAATCTCTTGTCTTTTAATGTATGTTTTTAGGCTCTATATAGTTGAAGAAATTATTGACATGTTAAGGCTAAAGCCTGCCATTTTATTTTTGTTTTATGTTTATTCTCTCTGTTTTTAATTTATCTTTCTCTTTTTTCTGACTTCCAGTGGCTTGCTTAAACATTATGTAGAATTCCACTTGGATTTACCTATAATTTTTTAGTGTATCTTTTTGGATAACTTTTTAGTGGTTGCTCTCGGCATTACATCATACATACATAATTTATAACAGTCTACTGCTGGTGTCATTTTACCAGCTTGAGGCAAGTATAGAAACTTTACCTCCTTTTTGTATCCCTTTATTTTCCTTTGTTTACAATATAACTGCCTTAAATATTTCCTCTACATACATTTAGAACCACGTTAGCCATATTGTAATTTTTGCACATTGTAATTTTGAAAACTCAAGAGGAGATGTAAGGACTATTGTAATTACCTACATTTTTGCTTACCATATTCTTTCTTCTTTTCTGATATTCCAAAATTCCTTCTTTTTCCTTTCTTTTTGGTTTAGAGAACTTCCTTTAGCCATTCTTTTAGGGTAGGTCTGCTCGCAACAAATTCTGCTGGTTTCCCTTCACCTCAGAATATCTTGATTTCCCCTTCATTTCTGAAGAATATTTTTACTGGCTATAGAACACTAAACTTAATGCTAATTCTTTTCTTTTGGAACTTTATTTTTTTTTTTAAGATTTTATTTATTTATTTGACAGAGAGAGAGACAGCAAGAGAGACACAAGCAGGGGGAGCAGGAGAGGGAGAAGCAGGCTTCCCGCCGAGCAGGGAGCCTGATGTGGGGCTCGATCCTGAGACTCCAGGATCATGACCTGAGCTAAAGGCAGACGCTTAATGACTGAGCCACCCAGGCGCCCCTTCTTTCAGAACTTTAAAATAATCATGCTGATTCCTTCTGGCCTCCATTGTTTCTGATGAGAAATCCACTGTAATTCAAATAAATTTTTTCCTATAAGTATGGTATTGTTTTTCTCTGGTTGCTTTCAAGACTTTTTTAATTTGTCTTTGGTTTTTATAAATTTGATTATTATGTGTCTTGAAGTGGATTTATTTGAGTTTATCTTATTTGTATTTCCCTCAGCTTCCAGAATCTGTAGTTAAATATTTCTTGCTCTTTCTTCTCTCGCTTTTGTTCTGCTATTGAGCCCATATATTGAGGTTTTTTATTTTGGTGATCTTTTTTTTCAGTTCTGAATTTCCATTTGATTTTTTGTTTATATTGTATTATATTATTAATTAATTATATATTCTTATATTGCATTGCTGATATTTTCTGTTTCTTTGCTGGGACTTTCTGTTCTTTCATTTGTTTCAAGCATGTTCATAATGTCTTAGTGAAGCATTTTGATCATGATTGCATTAAGATCATCATCGGGGCACCTAGCTGGCTCAATGACTCTTGATATCAGGGTCATGAGTTTGAGCCCCACGTTGGGTGTAGAGATTATTTTAAAATAAAATAAAATAAAATCATCATCAGATAATTCCAACATCTCTGTTATTTCAGTGTTGGCATTTGTCAATTATCTTTTGCATTCAGTGTGAGAGCTTCTTGGTTTTTGGTATGATGAGTGATTTCTAATTGAAACTTGGACATTTTTATATTATTTTCTGCTTTAGCTTGTTTTCTTTGACACTTCACAAGCAGAGGAAGGGGGGACTCATGTTCATCATTATTGCCATGTGGAGGTACAATTCCAGGTTTCCCATTCAGCCTCCCTTGGTATCCGGGAGTGATGGGGCTGCTTATTATTGCCAGGTGGGTGTTCTGGCTCCCAACATGATCGCCATTGACATCATTGTTGGGGATAGTCTTTTTGCCACTGGACAATGGTGAAAATTCTGACTCTCCAATAGGTCTCCTGTGACACTACCCAGCCGGGGATGGGGGAGCAGGAGATGCATTATTATTCTTGGGTCAGGCTGGAACTCCAGGCTCCCTGCATGGTTTCCACTAACACTGTGGGAGAGAAGGATGCAACATTACCAACCAGCAGGGATAAAAGTCCTGGTTCCCTACTTGGCTTTCTCCAATATCACTTTGGTGGGGGTGTTGGGGCTCCTCATTATAGCCTCATGAGGGTGGAAATCTAGGCTCCCCACTTGGCCTTTACTACTAAAGGTGGAGGAGGGGACACAATCTGTTTCTGTGGTATCTGTCTGGAGTGGAGTTGTTCTTGTCTAAAAGTTTTCTGTCTTAGGGGCACCTGGGTGGCTCAGTTGATTGAACGTCCAACTCTTGGTTTTGGCTCAGGTCATGATCCCAGGGTCCTGGGATCATGTGTGAGTCTGCTTGAAGATTCTCTCTCTCCCTCTCCTCTGCCCCTCCCTCTGCTCTCTCTTTCTCTCTCTCTCAAATAAATAAATAAATATTTTAAAAATAAATAATAAATAAAATTTTCTGGCTTAGAAGGCCCCTTTCCTGGTCCTTTGGCTAGAGAAAACAGACTTGTGCAGGAACTTTTTTTGCCTGTGCTTGTTGCTGTTTTGAATTTCTTCAGCCCCAAATCTTGGATATTTGAGGGAAAAAGAAACTCAGAGAACTCATCATTGTGTCTTTCCTCGAGTCCTAAGTTCTCTAGCCTATCTACCTTCTTTTCTCCACCTTTCAAAGTTTTCATAAAATGTTTGGTTTTTATGTACTATCCATGTTTTCAGTTGTAGATGGCAGAAGGAACAGGGAAGAATGTGTCCATCTCCCCAGAAGTAGAAGTTTGAGAGGATGAATTCTAGACATATTTGTAAATGAAGTTGATATCAAGAACAGCATAATCTTATTTAGTCAAAATCAATAAAGACCATAGAAATTTTGTATAGCCAAAGGCATAAGAATGAACGAAAATCAGCATTTACCATTCTGTTCTGAGATCCATTAATAGTTGTGCCATGAGAATCATATTCCTTTATGATCAAAAACATCTGGGAAAGTCTTCATTTTATGTCCCTCCCTTTGGGACTCTCAATGCAATTAGCACACTAAAGGCTCTGAGAAAATCTGCAGTAACAAATATGCTTAATTTTTAAATCCAGTGTTTCCCAAATTAATTTGAGCATAAAACATGTTTTCCCAGAATATCTAATAATATCTTCTAATAGCATCCACTTTGGAAATACTGAGCCCCACATACAATCCAGGGAGTTATCTCAGGACCCAGGCTCTACAAGGGAGGGACATGCATCTTACTTTACAAGCTGTCCTCCCTTGTCTCCGGAAGGGTGGACATTCTGTCTTGAGAGAATACGTACAGTAGAGGGAGCATAGTAATCTTTTGCATTTTCCCAACATTAGTAACCTTTGTTTTACTCTCTTCTATTTACCTATTTATTTATTTTTATCTGTATACTACCTCTGCAAGGTAAGAGGGGAAAGTGTTACTATCCCTATTTCTTAGGTGACAAGAGACCCAAAGAAATGTGCATTCCTAGAAGAACCAGATCTAGATCTGTAGCCTTTGGATTACAAAGGTCCTTCATAATTACTGAGTCCCTGCAATTCCTAACTTGAGCCCTATCCTGCCAGACATGGGTGCAGTCTGACCTTCTGGGGCTGCCCTTTGGCATCCTATGCCCTGAATCCTAGCTGGGCCTCCCTCAGGCCCCCCAGCAGAAGCACACCCATGCAGCATCTAGAACCTTGCTCCCTGCTCTTGCTCCACACAGGGCTCTGCCAGGATGGCCTTCCTGCTTTCCAGAAACCTTTGTTCCATGGAAAACAAGTGCTGTTTTCCAGAACAAAACCTCTGGGGAGGGGAGGGGAAGCTAGAATCCTAAATACAGGATGAGGATCAAAATTGCTCCCTGACCCTCTCTTCCTCTTTGGCCACCACAGCCTACCGTGCAACTCAAGACAGGAAGTGGCCCAGGCTTCAGAAGGCATTTACAGAGAAGAAATGTTCCCAGTAAACATAACATCCAAGCAGTATGCCCCGTGATCCCAGAACAACACAATAGTGATTTGTCTGCCACATTGCCTTCAGGGAATCAGGCGGAGGAAATGACCACTCTCTTATTTTGAAGAAGGTTCAGCACAAGGGCAAAATCATCAAATAAAGTGAGACACTGGATGATGCTATAAAAACTAAACATTTGTCCCAGGAAAGAGCTCCTGTCTGAAGGCCTTGATACTTGTTTTTCTCTGTGGTGATGTCACAGTCCCCTTTTTCTCTGCAAATGGGCAGAAAGGAGGGAAGTTCTTCAGAGGGGGAAGAGATGAGAGAGAACAAGGGAATTGGGGGTTGACATCGCTTGTCTCTGACTAGCCTTGCCAGAGAATGGAATTTACTGCTGCCCACAATTAGTTCTCCCTTTCTACTTTGCAATTCTTCTTGCTGCTGGGGACATTAACTGGGGCATCACATTCTTAAATAGATTCTTCACTCACCAGGCCAGCTGCAATGGCCCTAACAGTCCTTTGCTTCCAGTCATTGATGTCTGCTGTTAAAACCCAGCTATAAAATGTAAGTGGGGGGCGGGGCGGGGGGGATTGTGTCAGTCGTTAACTCTTTAACTTGAATCCGTTTTTTCAGCCTGACCAGAGAGGCTCGAGGAAGCAGATGTGGACACGAGGCAGATTTGACTGGGAGGGACATCAGAAAAATATGGAACATGTCTGAACAGTAGGCCCAAGCAGGGCCCAGAACAGCCACTGTGCTCAGCCTGGAGCTAGCCTGGAGCCCCAGGTACTAAGGCAGGCCGGGAGGAGATGATGAGAGTGAGGGAGGGGTATACTTTATTTATTTATTTTATTGAAATATGTCTAATACAAAACATTGTATAAGTTTAGGGTGTACAACAGGCTGATTTGCTACATTTATATAATATGATTGTCATTGCAATAATTAGCACCTCTATCATATCACATAATTACTTCTTTTTTGTAGTGGGAATAATTAATACCTAGTGCCTTAGTGAGTTTGATGATTCTAATATATGATAATTTATATTCACTATACTCTGCACTAGATCTCCAGGATGTATTTGTCTATTAGTTGCCAGTCTGTACCTTTAAACAACTTCTCTCCTATTCGCCACCTCCCAGACTTTGATAACCACTATTTTCTTCTCTGTGTTTACAAGTTTGGCTTTTTCAGGTGCCACATATAAGTGATATCATACAGTATTTGTCTTTCTCTGACTTACACTTGTTAGAATGGCTATAATTGAGAAGATAAGAGATAACAAGGGTTGGCAAGAATGTGGAGAAAAGAGAACCCTTGTGCACTGTTGTGGGAATGTAAATTGGTTCAGGTACCATGGAAAACAGTATGGAGGGTCCTCAAAAAACTAAAAATAGAACTACTCTGTGATCCAGCAATCCTACTTCTGCGTATATATCCAAAGGAAATGAAAACGGAATATCAAAGAAGTATCTGTACCCCCATGTTCATTGCTGCATTATTCATAGTAGCCAAGACATGGAAGAAACCTAAGGGTTCATCAACATGAATAATGAAGATGTGGCATATGTATACAATGGAATATCATTCTACCACCAGAAAGAAGGAAATCCTGCCATCTGCAAAACATGGATGGACCTTGAGGATATTATGCTAAGTGAGGAAGGTGAGGTGAAAGAGCAGGGCAAGTTCACCTCACACCACAGCTCCACCCTCAGGGGACCCTGGCCTAAATATGGTCCTGTAGGTGGAGCTGACGGGAAGAAACACAGTAAGACAGCCAGGTTCTCCTCCAGATTCTGTCATCAGCACCTAACTGTGTGGCCTGGGGCAATTGCTTCACCTTCAAGACAATTTCCTCTTGGGGGGCCCCTGGGTGGCACAGTTGGTTAACTGTCAGACTCTTGGTTTCGACTCAGGTCATGATCTCAGGGTCCTCAGCGGGGAGTCTGCTTAAGACTCTTTCCACCTCTTACTCTGTCCCCCCACCCACGTGTGTGAGCTTGTGCTCTCTCTCTCTCTCAAATAAATAAATAAAATCTTTAAAAAAAAAAAAAAAGGACAATTCCCTCTTGGGGCTAGATCATCTCCAAGGTCACTTTCAGCTCTAACATGGCATGATTTTTCAAAAATATTTTGGGGTATTTTTTATTTTCTTCTTTTTTCCTCGAATTTGCATTTTTATTACATATTCACCTCAACCAATTACAGAAGTGCATAAAGTAAAAAATGAAGGGTCCCCACCCATCTCCCCAGACCCACTTTTCCCAGACCATTGCCCCTGGTATTTCATTTCTACACAATTGGAGCAGAGTTTAAGACTGTAGGCTTAAGAACAACATGGCCTGGTTCAAATCCATTTCCTGCTCCTTCCCAGCTCCAGGGCCTTGAACACAGCTGTTTTCCCCTGCTTTTTTCCTCTACTGTATAACTAAGACCAGAATAGTATTTTTGTTCCTATGAATTAACACAACAATGCCTGGTACATAGTGTTCAATACATATTAGCTGTTTTTACTGTGGCAACCTCCACTTATAGTAAGGGAACAATAAATAAAGCAGACCTGGGTGCTACCTGCGAGGAGTCTGCCCAGGACCCACTGTGTGTCTGTTCCTTGCCCCTCTGTATGGATACTTTACAGAAAGAAGGAATTGTTCGTTAGAGCAGAGAGTAGATAAGGAGCCTCCCAGGACTGGCACATCATACACAGTGACAAGTGTGCAATCCCTTCAGCCAAAGGAGTCCTCAAAAGGAAGCTGGACAATCCATTTAAAAACAAGCATCTGAAAATAGCATTGCAGAAAAGGCAACAGAGGGAAAAACTGACTTTCCTATCAATAATGACATGTTTTTTAAAAATACATTTCATGCAGAAATTCCCAATCAGGCATTGTCTGGCATTGAATACTCTGCAGCAGAGGAATGCAGAAACGCTTTCTAATGAAGAGAGCAAACAAAATCTCTCCTGTCCCCATGCACCCTGCCTTCCCCACGTTATGTCCTGCCTTCTTAGCCTATGGAAATGAGCTGAAGACATTTCCAGGCTCCCCAGCAGGCCCCTAGCCCAAATGCATGCTATCAGGCTTCTCCAGGTCATCATTACAACAGCTCACTCCAAGGCTGATTCAGTGGCCTGTGACCTCGGGCTCCCAGTCTCCTCCAATAGCCAGGTCCCAGTGAGATTTTGCCTCCTTCCCCCAACACCAGCTGCCCCTTTGTCTGATTCTTTAAGATTTATCCATGTTGTAGAGGGGTATCCAGAGCTGTCAAGAAAAACATGGGCTTTGGAGTCAGGGCCTGACTTAACTTCTGTAAGTCCCAGTATTCTTATCTCTATAGTGGGTTAATAATAGTGTTAGCTTCGGGGTGCCTGGGTGACTCAGTTGTTAAGCATCTGCCTTCGGCTCAGGTCATAATCCCAGGGTCCTGGGATCGAGCCCCGCATCGGGGTCCCTGCTCTGCAGGAAGCCTGCTTCTCCCTCTCCCACTTCCCCTGCTTGTGTTCCTGCTCTTGCTATCTTTCTCTGTCAAATAAATAAATAAAATCTTTTTAAAAAATAATAATAGTGTCAGCTTCATAGACTTGCAGCAAAGACTAGTGAGATGATAATGTAGTAAAATGCCTAGCATATAGATGGTACTCAATACATATATTTGTCCCCTTGTCATTTCCTATTGCAAATATATGTCAGCCTATCTGCCCCACTAGGCTGTGAGCCCCTCAAGGGTAAGAACTCTGTCTTACTCATCTCTATATCTCTCCTTCTGTGTGGCTCCAGACTCCAGACTCCTAGAGTACAGCAGGTACCCAGCGTATTGGCTATTCATTGCCATAATAATGCTGCATAGCAAACCAAACTTAAAACAATCATTATTTAGTACATGATTCAGCCGTTAGGCTGTTAAAACTAGGCTCAGTTGTGTGGTTTTTCTGGCATGTGCTGGGGCTAGCTGCAGGACATATAGGCTCTGACCTAAGGACAGGGGACAGTGGGACAGCGTGATGGACATGTGTCTTTCATCAAGCAGCAACTGAGCCTGAGTCTGTTCACATGGCAGCTGGAAGGGTTCTCATAGTGCAAGAGTGAAAGTCCTCTTGAGGTCCACCCTTGAGACTGGCACAGTGTCCCTTCTACCACATTGTGTCAGCCAAAGCAAGTCACAAAGCCAGCTCAGACTCAAAGGGAAGCATGACAGACTCCATCATTCCAGCTCTTAAGGGGAAGGGTGGCAAAGTCACATTTTCGAAGGCATGGATTCAGAGAGGAGTGGCGAGTTATCGCCATTTTTGCAATTTACCACACCCAGTTTTTGAATGAAAGGGGTTAGTTAGGGAGAGAAAAATGAACCAAAAAGGCAATAAGAAGAAAAGTCCAATTTATGTCCTCACGGTTGTGGGCAAGGACACTTAAATTCTAGGTTGCTCAATACCAGGAAGATGAAAATTGACCTCTCAAACCATTAAGTAGTTGAACATTCTCTAAGGTACAGTAAAGAGAATATGTGCCAATTGGGGGATAAATCAAGAAACTCCTCTGCCAGTGTCTTGGGAAGGCAGATGAGCCTGGATTTATCGAGGACACTCAGCCTCCTGACAGCAGTATAATTACAGACTCCAGCATCATTAATCAGCAATCACTGACGACCAAGGGAGTCTGTAAACCTGTAACTCTCTGTGTTCCAAAATTGATTCGACTTAAAAACAATTATTTAAATTCCACATACTTGAGCATTTGGCCTAGAAGAACAAAGGAAAAATATCAAAAAGAGAAGTTTGTATTTGTATTAATCTCTATCTTCAGAATATCTTTTATCAGCCTTCCAATAATTTGATGAATCTGTTGTTTTACACACACACACACACACACACACACACACACACAGCTTCTATCAGACAGACTCACCAATACCAAATTAAATGTATTAGGAGAGGCTCCGTCCCACCTACTGCAGAAAGCTTGGCATCCCCTAAACTGTGTGTGAATTTCCAGGAGCAGGGCTCACATTCTTCTAGCCATTCCTTGCTACCAGCTACTTCCTCACTGTTACCCCAATTCCTGCTGTGCCCACTCTCTCCTTACTTAAGATGTCCTGGCATGGCTCAAAACCTCTTGTCCTCCTTTCCTGAAAAGTTCTTTGTACACAGCTTCATGCAACAGATTTTACTGAAGGTTTTGTGGCCAAAGAGGGTAATTATAGCACAAAGTAGGAAGTAAATTCACTCTCAGACAGACATCACTATTCCTAATTTTGGTGGCTTCTGCTCACCAGCAGGGCTTTCCACTCTGGTTCTGTCTTTCGTGCGCCACAGCCTTGTGCCATGACGCTGTGCCCCATGCTTTCCTACGAGCTCCCTCTGGCCATCTCCTGCTAGTCTGTTCTTCTATCATCTCATCTCTTCCCCCTCCTGGGTGCTAACAAAACTTCAACATTTCTTGATTTCCAAGAGCTTTTTAGCCTTCTTTAGTTTCATCCTTACCCATCCAGCTCACGTCCAGCAATCTCATCTCTTGGCTCCAGGGAGGCTCCTGTAGTTGTGAGAATCAACAGAAGCGCGGTTCTTCTCACTGAGAACAATTCTTCCTCCCAGACCAAGAAAAGAAAATTTGCATTCAACTTCTGACATAACAGGTGTTTTCTGTCATCTGTCCACTCTACCTGCCATGTGATTTGACACTTGAAGGAGGTGTGTCTCACCTCTGTGCCTGACACCCCCACCGGAAAGGTCATTCCTTCAGGTTAAGGGATTATATCCAGAAGACACATATAATCAAACATTGTATTTGGAGGAAGTGACCCACTAAGCTAGTTCTCAAACATTAGTGTATATAAAAAACTTTGTGGCTCAGTCAGTTAAGCATTCACTCTTGATTTTGGCTCAGGTCGTGATCTCAGGGTCATAAGATTGAGCCCTGCAGCCGGCTCCGTGCGAGGCGTGGAGCCTGCTTGGGATTCTCTTTCTCTCCCTCTCCCTCTGACCCTCCCCACCCACCCCTCACTCACACACACACTCTCTCTCTCTAAAAAAAAATAAAAATAAAAAAATAAATCTTCTGGTGCAGGGCATCAGAATCTGAGGCATAATCTCCCTCAGATTAAAAATACAGCTTCCCTGGTCCTATCCTGTCAGAGTCTGATTCTGAAGATATGAGGTAGAACCTAGGAATCCGTATGTTTAAAAAAAAGTGTCTCATCTCTACCCTTCCTCCAGGTGATTCTGATGCAGGGGATCAGCTGTCCGCACCTTAAGAAACGCTGCTTTACTGTTTGACCTATAGAGAGGAAAATGGGAATGCCAGGGATCAAATTACCAAGGTACTAGTTTCATATGGCTGCTATAACAAATTACTGCAGACTTGGTGGCTTAAAACAAGAGAAATTTGCAGCATTATTTACAATTGTCAAAAGGTAGAGACAACCCAAGTGTCCATTGATGGATAAATGGATAAACAAAATGTGAATGTCCTTAAAGCCAGACTGTACACTTAGAAGTGGTTAAAATAATAAATTTCTTTTTTTTTTTTTTTTTAAAGATTTTATTTATTTATTTGACAGAGAGAGACACAGCGAGAGAGGGAACACAAGCAGGGGGAGAGGGAGAGGGAGAAGCAGGCTTCCCGCCAAGCAGGGAGCCCGATGCGGGGCTCGATCCCAGGACCCTGGGATCATGACCTGAGCCGAAGGCAGACGCTTAACGACTGAGCCACCCAGGCGCCCCAGTAAATTTCATGTTATGTATATTTTAACAGAATTTTAAGAAACTAAAAAAAATAAGACCTAGACATTTATTCTTTCACAAATCTGGAGGCTGGATTTGAAAATCAGTATCACTGGGTCTCACTCAGGGTGTCAGCCAGGCCACACTCTTCCCAGAGTCTCTGGGAAGAATCCGTTCCTTGATTCTTCCAGCTGCCGGATGCTGCCAGCATTGTTGGCTTGTGGCCACATCGCTTCAATTTCTGCCTCCATCTTCATCCTGCCTTCTCTTCCTTCTGTGCGTGAGATCTCCCTCTGCGTCTCTCTTACAAGGACTCTTGTGATTGTATTTAAGACCTACTCCAGATAATCTCTCCATCTCCAAATCCTGAATCACATCTGTAATGTCCTTTTTTTGCCATACAAGATAACATTCACATGTTTCAGGATTAGGATGTGGATATCTTTGGGGGACCATTTTTTAGCCTACTACACAATCTGTCAGGACTCTAGGGAATGGGGCCAGGGTGGGGCAAAGAGAAGAAAAAGGGGCTCAAGAGCCAGAGGAAGAGCAAGTCCAGGGAAAGGACAGGCATCTTGGGCAGGTGGGAGAACTGCTCTGTAGCTCCCCAGTGTTGGGGGCACTGTTCCAACCCAGCAGGAAGGGCCGGCTTAAGATGTCCACTTGTCAGGGAAGAGTGGCCAGGAGGCAGCCAAGGGCCAAGATCACTGTGCCACCTCACAGATCCTCCATGGCTGACCTGATGGGCACCCCGGCACTCCCACTGATATATGCTCTAGGGCTGAAAGGGAAGCAGGAAGTGACCACAACCTCTCTATGCCCATCTCGAACTCCAATGAGAGTATCCCATGTCTAAAGGAAGGACAAAGAATCAAATTTAGTTCCTATTGTGTGCCAAGCACAGAGCTGGGTTCTGTTCATACTCATCTAATTCCCAGGTGGGGGGTATATAAGCCCCCCCTTTACAGATAAGCCACTTGCAGCTCAGAGAAGCAGTTTTTGCTCACAGGGACACAGCATGTCCATCTACTGAGTCCCATCAAGGTGAAGAGCTCCAATTTAAGTTGGACAGACCTGGGTTCACATCCTGGCCCTGTACTTACTGGCCATGTAGCATTGGACACAGCCTGTCTGCACCAGCTCCCTCATCTCTAACCTTGGGGGCACTGCTGCAGGAAGCATCTGGCTCCTGGGGTCGATTGCGATGAAGATAAGCATGGTGCTGGGCATGGCATTTGGCACAAAAATGCCCAGATAACCAATACTGCTATTCCCAGCTGTGCCCAGGTGCAGAGAGCAGAGCCCAGCCTGGGCTCCTCCCTCCGCTGCCCAGCCGGAGAGCTCGTGGCAGGCATGCAGCCGGCTGAGCTGGCCGACTTAGGAAGAGGGTTTCAATACAGAGGAGCACCTGGGTTTGCAGCAACTGAGCCCTTCTGGTTCCTGCCTTTCTGCCTCCCCAAGGAGTCCCTTATTAACCCTCAGCAGAGCACAAGGAAGCCTCAAGACAATTCCCCATTTGTTCTCCACTACCAAAGCCAGCATGGGCCCTGGTGGGCTTCAGGGACAGCGTTGTTCAGCTCAGCAGGCCTGGCCTCGTTCTGGTACCAGCTGCAGCCACAGGGCTGGCAGCCAGACGGGGAAAAGCAGGCGGTGACCCCAACCCCTGCCCCGGGCCTTCTGGGGGCTTTGCCTGCTCAAGAACCCCTTTCAGAGCCGTGAATACAGTGTGTGACAAGCCTGCGATTGTACGAATTGTTTTAAAGAGCTTTAGCAAACACGACTGGCCCACCAATAGCCTGACCAACCTTGCCTCTGGAGGTCCCCAAGCCCAGGGCACCAGCGGGAGACCACTGAGGCACCGCCTGAGTGATCCCAGGCACCTAAGGCCTGGCGGTAGGTGGGCAGTGGGATGCAGGTTCCCTCAGAAAGAAGGGAATCTGCCCCTGATTGAGCACCATTGTATGCCACCCCTGGCCTCCCCATCATAGGCGAGAGGCCAATGCCCTCTAAAAATGCCCCATGGCTCTGCCCCAAGGCCTCAGTGAGTTTTTCCCAAATGAAGCTCCTGCCCTCAGTTCTAGACCGACCTGCTCCTCCTTGGTATCTCTAGTTCCTGCCCTGAGTCCCCAGAACTGGCCTATACCCCAGCCCCTCAGAGAGGGCGCTGCGACAAATCCGCTCCTCGCCGAGCTTGCTCAGCACCTTGCCTGTTTGTTGCCAAGCACATCCCTATTTGTCGTGAGTCTCACCCAAATGTAAACAGCAGTGCCTGCTGGCTCCAGGGCTCAGGCCCAGCCCTCGTGGCAGCATGCCCTCTCCCTTTTCAGTGAAATTTGACAGGTCTCAAATTTCATCCTTTAAAATAAAAAGTGCCGCAGGTATAGCATATGGACCGACTGTGCTTATCTCTGCCCTCATTAACCAAAAACATAAAAGCACTCCTAACAGGTGAAGGAGCAAATGTCCTTCGGTTTTTTCTAAAGATTTTATTTATTTATTTGAGAGAAAGAGAGCACGAGAAGGAGGAGGGTCAGAGGGAGAAGCAGGCTTCCCGCTGAGCAGGGAGCCCGACGCGGGACTCGATCCCAGGACCCTCGGATCATGACCTGAGCCAAAGGCAGACGCTTAACTGACTGAGCCACCCAGGCTCATTTTTATGACAAATTTAACTTAGCATCTGCAGACTATGGAGTTGCAAAGGGCCTTCAAGAGTATGAAATTCAGCCCTTAGTTTTATAAACTAGGAACCTGGAGCAAGGATGCTGTCCAAAGCACACAGCTGGGACTGGAGTTTTAAATTGTGTGACCACCCCCCTACCTCCTAATACATTAGTATTCCTGCTGGCAGGATGACAACCTGGATGACACAGTTGGAAACTGGAGTCCCACCAGTACTCTCCCCAAATGAGGATCCTGAACCATAGTCCTGGACAAGTGGGAGCTTGCAGGACAGACTCAGGGGCCCTGAATGGGCAAGAGGGATCCATGAGAGAGTCGGGAGGCAAAACTGAAGTTACTAACAGACACAGAATCCGGGCACTTGACCTCGGAAGCCTCGGGATGGCTTCCGGGCTGGGAGGGGGTTTCTGAGGAGTCCTCCCCACCCCTACACAGCCCCACAGTCCCTGGATGGTCAAGTGGTACTTGGCTCTTGCTTCCCCTGTTCTTATAAAACCGGCTGGGTGTCTACATTGCTCAACCCTACCAAGTTCTGAATCTGCTGATTTTCCTGTTAACATGGAATAGAAGCTTATTAACCAACTCAAGATAAATCAGTTTCAGAATCAGCATAAGCAGGTCCATTTTTGGGGTAGTTACCAGTATGAACAAGATCCCACAGAACCACCTCTCCCACCTCCCAGCCCAGAGCTCTTCCCACCAGACCAAGAAGCCTGTTGCTCATGCAGAACCTGAATTCGCTGAAAAAAAAATATTTTTTACCTGCCCATATTTTCATCCTTCTGGCACGACCTGTGTGAATGGAATAAGGAACTAAAGATTTAGCTAATTTTTTTTTTAAAGATTTTATTTATTTATTTGACAGAGAGAGACAGTGAGAGAGGGAACACAAGCAGGCGGAGTGGGAGAGGGAGAAGCAGGCTCCCAGCTGAGCAGAGAGCCCGATGCGGGGCTCGATCCCAGGATTCTGGGATCATGACCTGAGCCGAAGGCAGACACTTAACGACTGAGCCACCCAGGCGCCCCGATTTAGCTAATTTTTAAAGTCTGTCTAGCTCCATAGCGAGCAGCAGGTCCTCCAGTGGGGACAGGGATGTCAGCCGTCAGTCCTCAAGCCAACTCACAGATGAACCTATTACTCTGGGCCTCAGTTTCTCCAGTTATAAAAATTAACACAGAAGACAGAGAGCAGGCTTACCTACTGAAGGATGATTTTCAGGGGCCTCCAACATGCACAAGCACTTTTCAAGACTTAGAAGTAGTATATTTATAATGTATTCTTTTTTTAAAGGGGCCCCAAATTACACATGCCTAATATTCTGTAAAAACTCACTCATCCCCAGATGGTATCATATAGCTAATTCAGAGGCACTAAAGTTGCACAACATTTTGAAGAAGGAGCCGAAACTCCTTGAAAGACTAGAAATCATACAATTTTATCTCTACTTTTGCCAGTTCCTTTTGTTTTTCCCATGGCTGAAGTGTTGAAGATGCTGGTATCAGCAATAAGCTAACATCAGATACTCATCAGATATTCATGATTTTACTTGAAAAACTACAGAGCTTTGGGTTACAATGGTGTCTCTTATTAATGAGGAGGTAAGGAGCTTCTGCTGTGAAAAATAAAACTAAGCTCATACAAAATTCAACTTGGCTAATTTGACTTGAAATTGCAAAGGTTGTTTGAGGTTGCAAAGCAGGAGGAAGCCAGGAAGAGGAGATAAAAGAAAATCGGAAAGGGTATGAGGCAGAGAAAGACTGGGAGACCGGTCAAGAGGACAGGAAAAAGCCATCCCCTTTGCCAGGGTTCCTCTTGCAGCACAGAGAAGAGCATCACCCAGCCTCTGCTTATGTTCTAAGTAGCAACTGAGATCACAATCCGGAAGAGACCCCCTCCTGTGCTTAAAGATTGATTACAGGATATAGCATGAAGGGATGCAATCATTCATTGTCCGTTCAACAAATGTTTTAAGTATTTGTTACTAGATGCTGGGGACATAGTGATGTGCAAAACAGATGTGGTCCCTCATCCCAGTCTGGAGGGGAATATGGACAAGCACAGAGATGATTGCAACTCAGTGTGATTATGGCCTTTGGTAGCAGGGGTATGGGACATTAGGGGGGCACAAAGAGGGCCTCTAATCCAGGTTTAGGGAGTCAGAGGAGACTCCTCCAGGGAAGTGAGAAATCATCTGAGACCTGCAAGATGAGTAGGCATCCATCAGAAAAAAGGAATGGGAAGCATGTTTTAGGCAGAACAAAGAGCGATGCAGTTCCGTGTTCCTGACCCAGGAATGTGTGGGGTTGTAGGAGGAGGTTTGGGGAGACAGGAGTTAAACAGGTGCGATCCCATAGGTTTTGAAAGCCTTAGTAAGGAGTGTAGACTCTACCTTAAAGGTAATGGGAATGACTTTCTGAAATCACTCAGATTGTGTGCGGAGTGGACTAGGGAGAAGCAGGGGAAGGAGACCATTTAGGAGCCGTGGCAAAGATGAGAGTGGTCTCGATGGAAGGAATTTGCAGCCGTGAGATAGAGAGATGTGTACAGATTCAAAAAAAAAAAAAAAAAATGAAGAGGCACAATGGGTGTGCTTTGATAATTGGTTAGAAATGAAATGTGAGCTGGCCAAGGAATCTATGATGACCTCAGGTACGTCTGGCTAAGCAGTTGGGCAGCCAGATGGTAGAGCCATTTGGAAAGACAGTGGCTCCAGAAGGAGCGTGTTTAGTGCTTCTGAACTGAATCTCCAATTAGGATAAAAAGAGGCTTCAGAATTCACAGCAGGAGGCCAGGTTGAAAAGCCCAACAAAGACGGACTTACGAAAGCTATGGAGGTCAGGACAGAGGAGGAAAAGGCAAGAGGTTGACAGAAGTTCAAGTGAAAGGATGTTTAGGTGAGAAAAGCAGGCTACAAAAACAGTCTATACAATAAAACACACGTGCACAGAATAGATACAAGGAAAAGATGCTGGTGTATCTTCATGAACACACTAGCAATAGTTACTGCCTCCTAGTGAGATGACTGGTGATTAGTATTTCCTTCCCTCCGCTAGGCTGTATTTGCAAGGATAATGGTTGTACAATAAATGTGGCGCTTTTTCGGAATAAAAACAAAAGCTATTTTTGAAAAGTGGCTATGTAGGTGAGGGAAGACTATTAGAGGGATTTTTTCTTAAAGTGAAGAACTTAATTGGAAGGGGTAACAACAGTAGCTGGTGGACAGGCTGAAGGAGACAAGTCAGGTGATTTGCTGCCTCATAAACTTGGTTGCCTACTGCAATCACCGGCAAAGCTTAAAAGAAAAAAACACTGATCTTGGATCCCTCCAGAGATTCCTCCAGAGAGTCTGGTTTAATTGGCAGGAGGTGTGGCCTGAGCACTAGAGATTTTTTTCATGCTCTTCAGGTGATTCTAACGGCAGCAAAGATGGAGACCCACTAACGTAATTAACGAGAGGTAAGAGACATCACTTTTCAGAATAGCATTTTGAGTTCATTAGAAAGGAGCAAGACTCTCAGGGAGAAGGTTCTTGCGGTGAACCCATGAAGCAGGGTCAAAGGTTAGCAATGAGACAGCGCCCCCAGGGTCAGGCGTGGGGTCAGTCACACGGTGCGCTCTCAAACGACCACCAGGTGTGAAGTGAGCTGAGCTCCATCTAAAAGAAAGTTGCACGAAACTCTGCAAGACATGGGGTCATATTATATGGAAAGAAAATCTGAGGTCCTGGAGGCCTCGGTGCGGTGAAGAACAGGTAACAGCTTCTGCACCAGAGGCAAGGGCTTTTGTGTTCTAAGCTGTTGCTGTTCAGCCAAGAGCACTGTCAGGCCAGCAACTCAGCTGCAGACCTTCATGGCTGCAGAAGACAGTGTCTGGATTCCTCACTAACTCTGAGGAATGAGTTTCAAAGAGTCCGCCAGTGGAGGCTGGCAGTGGTCCAGGTGCAGCCCAGGCGACAGCCGACAATGCACTTGGCGGGGCTGCACTTCCGGAGCCGTGGGCTCAGAGGGGCTGCTGTGATCCCATCCTTCCAATCCTGGTCCCCCTGATGCCGGGCCTTGTCTTCTCGGGTGAGTTCCTTCGCGCCTCTGACCTCACTCTTTTCACTGGTGAAAAGGGGGATAATGGTACCTGTTTGATAAGTTTCTCAGGATTAAATACAATAACATTATGAAAGCAGCTAATAGGTTTTTTACATGTTTTGTGATTGCCATTGTTTGAAAGAGGAAAAGGGGGCACATAGCTCTTAAGGTCAGTCTGGACCAACATCTTTGCACCTCATTTCCATCTGTCATGCGATGTTTTCTTCATTCTTCTCTAACTCTCTAGCTTCTAAAATATGGTGGCTAGAGAAGACAAACTGGTTTTTTCTTAGTAAGAGATTAATGGCACAGAGTTGGTAGACCTAAAAAAAAAAGCAAAAATTGAAAAAGCAGAGTCAATCTCAAAATTTCATTTTTTTATGTAAAATAACTTGATGTTAGGAATTATCAGAGTTGAAACAATGATTATTGAAATTTAAACGGAGAAAAAAAGGCAATGCGGTGGCATGTGTGGGACTTTTACTTGCATTTCTTTAAATGTGAGATGCCTTCGGTTATAAGATTCCCCGTCACTTTCTGTATCATTAAGAACAAAGAATGTTCCTAATTAAACTATGACATGATGCTTTCTTTCCTCATGATTTTTTCTCTTATTGAAAGAGCTCTTTTGGATTAATTTAAACATCTGTTGTCACCACAAATCACTCTCATACACATCTAAAAAGGAAGACAGTGAAATAAATTGGTTGTTGTTCTGCAAAATTTGTTCACGTTCAGTTGAACTTTTCCCAGTCACTTTTAAATCATCTACGGCCACAGTTTTTCCTACAATAATGTCCTCCAGGCTTGCAAGTGAATTGGTGATATGTTTCCTTATTATCGCCCGTATTTTTTTTTCTGAGTCACTGACATCTCTTTTTGTAAGCTTTTTTGCCTAGCCTGTGATAAGCAATCCTTCTGTACTTATCTTGGTAACAAACATAACAGCTTTATCTACTGGTGGATATATTCCTTTCTTGAGTCCTATAAAGCTATACTTCTCAAACTTTCGTGTTCATACAAATCACCCGAGGATCCTGTTTAAAAGTGGATATAAAATAGGTGTGGGCTAGAGCTTGCAATTCTCTAGTCTCACACGCCCCCAGGTGAGGCCACACGGCTGGTACTACAGTTCGAGTAACAGACCTATCTCGACATTGGTTCAATTGGCTGCAGCTTTGCAAGAAAGGCTAGCGGTATGGTTATTCCTCCAGTAGGTGCTCACTTCACTAATACCAAATGTATGCCCTGCTGCTCTGTTTTCATGCCCTTCTGTATACACAGTGCTTCATTTCAACACCAAATTATAGTATAATCTTTTAAAAATTATTTATAGTATAATATATTTATAGTATAATCTTTTAAAAATTATTTAATGGCAGTGAATAGCCCCAGGAATGCACATAATTCATTGATATACATGACGGCAGAGTGAGGAGCTAAGAATAAGTTAGTACACATAGCCAGGGCTGTGCCCCAAATGTGGATGGTAAGGGGCACCCCAATATCAGAGATGCTAAAAAGTGCAAAAACGTGCAGCTTCAGCTGAAGGAAATATGGAGAATCTGTTGCAAATCTCTGTACTATTTTCACCGCTATTTTTTGCAGTTTTGTTTGTTTTTTTACTTAAGAAAATGCTGACCTCAGCTTTAGGAAGTATGACAGAGAACAGTAATAACCCCATTGTGTTTCTCAGTGTCTCTGTTCTTAACCTTTTGGCTTCACCTATGTAGGTGGAATGCCAGGAGAGAAGTTCAGTGTGTGAGCCTTGGTGATATGTGTGTTTAAAGCTGACTTCTCAGGGCTCAGTCTCCTGGGTGCTTGTTGAAAAATGCCTAACTCTGAGTCCCCCCAACCTACTGAAGCAGCATCTCCGGGGGGCTGATCCCGGCGAAACTCTGTCCCCAAGTCCTCCATGAGAGCCTAACACCACTCAAGCTTGAGAACTATTGGTTTAGTGTCTTCACTCCTTGCTGCAGGATTTAGCCTCTCAGTCTCCAGGTAGGGGGCACCTCCCGTGTACCAAAACGAGAAACACTGAGTGGTCTGGCACAGCATCTCTCCCTGTGCTCCCGGAGCCTACACTCCAAATAAGTTAGCAGAGAGAACACTGTGCTCTGGGCATTTAGAAGGGGAGTGGGAGAGGAGGAAGAAAGTTGCTTCCAGTGGATACAAGAAGAAAAGAACTTTCTGGAAAGGCGGGAAATGTGCTGGATCTTGAAAGATGGATGAACTTTGGATAGGACAGGAGAAGAGGGCATTGCAGGCAGGTGGTTCAGCATAAGCAAAAGCAAGGAGGCAGGAGGGCGCTAGTCACGCTCCACAAAGAGTAGACTGGGTGTTCTAAGGAGATGGACCATGTCACAGAATCATACATGTTCAGAGAGCTTGACAGAAGTAAGGCCACGCCCCAGGAGGACTTGCTCTCTTAAAGCTGGTCTCTCCAGTTAGGGTTTGAAAATTTGTTTACTCTTCTTTTTCTTCTTTCTCTTTCTCCTCCATTCTACTCTCTCTTTTCAAGAAAGAAGAGACCCAGAGCCTTGATTTCTTTTTTTTTCAGCGGTGCTTCGGGCCATGTTCCTCCTTCCCTTCATGCTGGCTTCCCCTGCCACTCTGCTGGCCCCTGCACACACTCCTCGGTCTTACTCCCACGGCCGTCAGCCGGTGCATGAGGAGAAACGCAAGCTCATTGCAATAGTAATCTCAGCAAAACATAACTAGAGAGGAAATTTTGCTGTTCTGTTGCAAATAGCATATGGTACCTCCCAAAAGCCAAAAGAAATGATTTTTTAATCATTGCTGTTCAGGATTATCCACGCTCCCTTTCCTCAGTGTGGATAATTGAGGGTTGGCTGTATTTGGATTTCAAAGCAGTTTGGACATTATTGAAATCCAAGGCTCCCAGTTTGTACCCTGCACTGAGCGGGCATTCGTGCCTGTAATTAAATTGATCTGTGAGGAGGACCACAGAGGTACCTCGGATGTGAGCGGCTGCCAGAGAAAGACAACTGGCGTTTCTCTGTTGCTCACGTGGGACCAAAATAATAGCAACCGCTTTCCTTCAGGAGAGATGCCTTTTGTGCCTTCGTGTTCCGGGTCCGGGTGCCACTGCTCCAGACACGTCCGTGGGCTTTCGGGAAAAACGGTCTTTGGTGAGTTTACCTTATAGGGTGACTTGACTTCTGGGCCCGCTGGGCTTCTGTGAGGCAAGCAGAGATATTAGAGATGATTTGTTTTTAAGGTGGGCAGAAGTTGGCCAACATGTGTACGTACACATGCATGTGCACACATGCACACGCGCGCATGCACACACATACACGCACATGCACACGCGCGCATACACACATGCACACACATACACGCATATGCACGCACATGCACACACACATACACGCACATGCACACACATGCACACACGCATGCACACACAGGCACACACATACACGCATATGCACGCACATGCACACACATACTCGGACATGAAATTTTGAGTAAAGGGGAAGCTGAATACAGCATGGCTAGAAAAATAGGTCTGTTGTCTGCATGTGTGTGCATTTTGTGTGTAAGAAGGACAGATGGGCAGCCTCTTCTAGGACACGGGCTCAAAGAGCGAGAGGTGTGTTGCTTCAGTGTTCCCTGGGCACGGAGGACTGGAGGGGAAAGTAAGGACGCGGGAGCTAGCCCCCCACCTGGTTGTCTGCCGCCTAGAGAAGCGGCGAGGAAATGTTCGAGATGGAAACGTGCGTGTTCCTACACACACAAGCCGCCCGGGTGGGTGTCCTCACCTCCACACAGTACTGGCCTGAGGGCTGAGAGGAGGCGGCCCAGGAGCCAGGCTGTTGCTTGCTGGGCGGGGGGGCTGGGCTATTGGGCAGAACGACAGGAAGAGCTCAGAGCAGGACTGCGCCCCTTCCCCGTGGCCACCTTTGGAGGCTGCGTTGGCTGAAGGGCCCCCCTCCCCGGGGGCACTTTCAGCGACTCCGTCTCCCTGTTGGCGAGGGCACTCTCCCGGTTGCCGGCAGCCATGGAGAGCGTTATCCCGAAGCCCGCTGCCTGCACCCATGCACAGGCCAGCCCCCACACACCCCGTTTAAGGTCAGGAGCAGGAAGCTGTGTGTGTGTGTGTGTGTTGCCCCCCCTTCCTTGTTAAAGTCAGAACTAAGGAGTCGGGACTGTAGGACCAAATCACATGATGCCAGCCTCCCTTCACCCCTCTCCCCTGCCGCACCCCTGCTCCAGCCACACTCCTCCTTGTGTGGCTGGCTGCCATCCGATGGCCCATAAGAATCTTTGATCAGTGCTCAAGGCCAGCAGCGTGTCCTGGGGTCAGGCCTCCCTCCCTCGTGTACCCTGGGCTCCTCTCCCTACTTCCCTGCTTCCCACCAGAGATGCTGCTCTTCTTGCCCGTGTCTTCCATCAAGACTTCCTGCACTCTCAGGGAGCTCATTGCTGACTACTCATGCATGCTGTCTGTGCCCTCAGCACCGCACGGACACGGGGAGACAGCCTCCCCCACCGCATAGCACGGTGAGGAAAGACAACCACCCACAGCATCACTTCCCCTCCCTCCCCGGGAGGACAGCCCAGCCATTTTCATGAGTAAACCCGCTACCCACTCCTCCCGACCTCTGTGATGGCTTCTCCTGACCACAGTGGTTACTGATTAAAGAGAAGCTGGATTATTTATCTTAGAAGAGAATTAAAGCCAGGGGGCGGGTGGTGGGGGGAGAAAGAGAGAGAGAGCCCTTGGCTGCAATGTCCTTGGGGAGAACCACAGATTACTCAGTCCATCTCTACTCTCGTGACACCCAGCACCCCCAGGCACCCCGGACGCTGCCCAGAGGGCACGTGCTACCACCCAGGAAGCGTGCCTATCTCTGGCCCTGCTCTCACCAGGCGGGTAGCAATTCCTCCTGCGCACCAGGCGCTGTGCTGGGTCCTGAGCGCCAAAGCCAGGTGTCCCCGAGGAGGCTGGCCAGCGCTGAGCGTCTGGGGGAGGACTTCAGGCAGTCCCTCGCCGGCTGTTCCATCCTGCAGAGCTGTCCATGCATCTTGCTTTATAGACCATAGAACCGCAGCTCTGCTCAAAAGCTGAAGTATATCGCTCTGGCTCCGGAGCAATGAACTGTCCGCTGTCAGCTCTCCCAGCAGGAATGGAAAGCCTGTGCCTCAGATGAAGTCTCCTCTACAGAAAAATAATAGAGATACAAATAAGGCACTACGCCGGTGTTTCCCATCTGTGTGCCTGCCTTTTATGGCCTCGACTCTTGACTCTCATTGGAGTTGCTGATGAAAAGCTGGTGACAGAGCACCGGGGTGTCTCGAGGATTTCTGTAGGAGGGGCTTTAGGGCCCTGAGGTCAAGGGCGGCCCTGTTTAGTGAGCACACTGGTTATTTGCGAGATGCTGATGGAGCCTTCAGGAGGGTTAAACCCTCTTCTATCATCCTCACCATCCTTGGCAGCACCCCAAATCAAGCCTGTGTTTGTGAATGAAGCCAGCACTGGGAGTCAGGAGAGCCGCATGCCGGGCCCAGCTCTAATCAGTGCAGGGACTTTGCACCATCCCACGGATTCTCCTCTGGAAAGAGTTTGGGGCTAGACCACTTCTTCTCTAAAACCCTTCACAGTTATTCTAGGCCTTGGAGGAAGGAAGCAAGACTGGAGATACAGTCCTCAACCCAGAAAAAGCTAATGACAGTGAGTGAGAAAATACCTCCAAAAGACAAAACTGCATGAAACTACAACTGGTCAAAGCATGGACAGTTCATGCTTCTCATCCACCAGCATCTAATCTCACTACTTCTGGTGACAGCCCCTAATTTCCATGTGGGAAGATCACCAGGTTCCGCTTCCAGGGATGGAACCCATAACCTAAAATACTCTTAAGTCTAGCCGCTTCTTTCGGGTTCCACACCACCCCCTTGTCCCAGCCACTCTTGTCTGTCCCTGCTTCCCCCAGCCCTCCCCACACAGCAGCAAAGACCTCTTTTTGTTACTATTACCTGTTTAATAGGTGTGTCTTTTTAAAGTTGTGATAGAATTACAACACTCTGGTTTGATACATTTACCTATTGCGATTCGTTAGCACAGTTGCATTAGCGAACACCTTCGTCATGTCACACAATTATTATTTCATTTTTGTGCGAGGAGCAGTTCAGATCTAGGCTCTTAGTAACTTTGAAGTTAATAATCAGTCTCATTGACCATAATCACTAGGTTGTACATTAGATCTCCAGAACGTATTTACCTATTAGTTGTATATTTGGACCCTTAGAGAACATCTCTCTAATTCCCCCATCCCCCAGTCCCTCATAATCACCATTCTGGTCCTTTTTTACAAATGCAGATTTTTAAAAATCTCACCTATGAGATCATACAGTATGTCTTTCTCTGTCTGACTTATCTCACTTAGCATAATGCCTTCAAGGTCCATCCATGTTATTGCAAATGGCAGCCATTTCCTTCTTTCTCATAGCTGAGTAATATTCCGTTGTATATTGTGCATGTAAAGAAAACATACCATGAAGAAAACATGGTATGTTTTCTTTACTCATTCATCCATTGACAGGCCTTCAGATTGTTTCCATGTCTTGGCTATCGTGAATAATACTGCAATGAACATAGGGGTATACGAATCTCTTCAAGATACTGTTTTTATTTCCTTTGGATACATACCCAAAAGTGGGGTTGCTGGATCATATGGTAGTTCAATTTTTAACTTTCCGAAGAACCTCCAAACTCTTTTCCACCATGGTTGCAACAATTTACATTCCCGCTGACCATGCACAAGTGTTCCCTTTCCTCCTCATCTTTGCCAACAATATTATCTCTTTTTGATGATAGTCATTCTGACAGGTGTGGATTTGGTTTGCATTTCTCTGATGCTCAGTGATGTTGCGCACCTTTTCATATACCTGTTGGCCATTTGTAGGTGGACGTATTTTTCCAATATAACTCATGTTGTGTCTCTTCCCTCTGGTCAGAATAAAATCCTGTCTCTTTCCCTCAGCCTGCAGAGCCCAGTATAGCATGGATCTGCCCCCTTCTCCCCTCCTCTCCCACTGTGCCCTGCTCAGTCCAATGCTCTGGCCGCACCAGCCGTTATGGCTCTTCCTTAATCTCCTGGCTTATTCTGCCTCAGAGCCTTTGCACCTCCTCCCTCTGCCCAGCATGTCCTATACCCAGATCTTCTTCCCACAGCCTCTATTCTCATTTCATTCAGATCCCTATTCAAATGTCGCCTCCTAAGAGAGGCATTCCCTGACCATCTTCTCTAGAGCAGCACTCCAGCATCACCCCACATCACTCTCTACCCTCTCAATCTGCTTTGGTTGTTTGTTGTTGTTGTTTTTTAATAGCTCTCATCATTTCCCAATTTTGTATCATTTTATACAATGTATTTGTTTGTTTTCTGTCTCTCTTACTGGGAAGAGAGTCCCAATGGCGTAGGGTCTGATCTGTCTCATCCCTACCATGTCTCCAGAATATACAATAGCACTGGCACATGGTAGCAGCTCTAGCAACACCTGGTGACCAGGTGAGAAAGTGGGTGAAGCTGCTCCGTGCATTCAGTGTCCCCGCCCCACTGGTTGGTTCAGGGATGGGCAGGTGACTTAACCTGGTCTGGGCAGACTGAATCTCTGAGTGGATGCCAGGATGCCAAGCCAGAGGCACACATTTTTCTCTGCTGCCCTAAGTGTTGCCATGGTGAGAGGTTGCGGCCAGAGCTGCCAGATGTATCCGGAAACGGGCTCTACCCAGGGTAGGAAAGACCAAGGGGCAAAGCTGGTGGCAGCCTTAGAGCTCTGAAGGAAGCTGCCTGAAACCAGGACTTTCTATGGACTTTCCAGCCATCGGCCAATACATTTCTCAGGCAGCGTGTAGTTAATCCTCACACAACACCAAAGTAGCTCACAAAATCGGGAAAAAAGCTGAGTGACTTAGCCAAAGACACACAGTCAGATTAGGGCTCAGCTTCAGATCTGCTGACCACGATATCATGTTGGGTGCTCTCCCCTTTGCCTCAGGGGGCCCTTCTCCAGGGAAGGCACCCCCCTACTGACATGACAGAGCCTAGCCAGGGATAGGGTGGGATTAGCCTCAGAGTGGAACATCCTGCTGTTGCACGCATTCTGTTTGTACGGGGCTTTTCTTCAAAGTGCTCTGCCTGCTTTTGCAAATAAGCATAACAAAGCTTTTCTGCAGCAAGTCTAGAGGAGACAAGTCAACCAATGGCAACCGAGGTTCTCCAGGCTTAAAAACCAATGAGTGCCCACCCTTATCTGCTGACAGGGTACAGGATTAACAGCACAGGCCTCTGTGATTTGTCTGGTGAAGTAACACAGCACCTCACAGATGTTTAATCCTCATTATCTATCAGCCCCACAACAGCGTATGAGGTTACAAAACTCTTTATGTTAAGGAGTGGCAAATGTGTGGCCCTCAGCCCTTGCGGGCTCCTCTCTCATGAAATCCACTGAGGAGAGCTTTGCTGGGCTGTTCTCACGGTCCCCAACACCTGGCTGGCCCGGCCCCAGGGAGAGCTTCATTTCTCAGAGCCGGGCTCACACTATGTGAATGCCGAGCCCGCCTACCTTCCTAGGCCTGGGGTCTGTCCAGCAGCTGCCTGCTGACTGCCAGAATGGCGGTCCTTAGGAAGGAGACTGCAGGGAAATATCTCAGCCGTGTGTTCTCATGTACGCCAAAGGCTGCAAACAGTGTCCAGTGAGGTGTGTGTGCTGGAGATGGGGCCTGGGTGCCCCTGCCAAGCCCCCAGGCTCTTAGTGAGGGGTGGGACCCATGGGAGATGTTTCCGTCCATCCATAGCAGCCTGTTGATCACCCACCAGGAACCTCTCTTCAGCCGGGGTTAATGATCTACTATGGCTCCCTCTTTCCCTTCCATTGAGGCCAGCGTGTTCCTTCCCATGGCCAGCCTGCTCTGCCACTCAGACCAGGGCACACCTCAACCCAGATATTCAAGGGACCCCCACCTAGGTGTTGGCACCCATCTCAGTGTACGATCCTGCAGAAGGAAGGCTGGGAAACTATGCAGCATGGAGTCCAAATTCAGCTAGTAAAAATAAGACCATTTTCATCTGGACCCAACTATTGACTTCCTGAGTCAGTTCTCAGAAAACTAGAATCAGGACAGAGAAATGCCAGTTTTTGTCTGCCTTTGGACAAAACCTGCTAAGCTTATACTAAATGACCATCTGCCTCCAGGCCCCTCAGGGTCCGATGATTCCCATAAATCCTTAGTTTTCCAGCAGAGAAGTGCACAGGAATCAGGGAAGGGCTCGAGCTCTATCCTCAGAGATTTGGGTTCAAGAAGTCTAGGACAGGATCATTACACGTTTCCCCACCCCCACACCCCAAAGCCTTAAATTTCAGAGACCTAAAGAAAGGATAGACGGAGACTTGAGAGGTGATCTCAGTGCGTAAAGGAGGACAGTCTCACCTGGCAGTGGACCATCAGCGAGCGGGTTTTAGCTAAAGATCAGCAGATGTCACAAGCTCAGTGCCAAATGGAGCAAGGGACTGGCACCTCTCCCACCTTCTTTATTCTCTCCTTCACTGGAGAGACATCACTAGACATCAGGAACCACTAGACTTGAATTCCTCCTAACTTGTCTCTGGGACAGTCAGGTTCTTGCCATCTGGGGAACGAAGGCAACGCCTGCCATCCATCGGGTACAACTCACGGCTGGGAAGCCAGGCATCAGGCGCCAGGCCAGGACCTCAGCAGAGGCCTGACAAGTAGCAGCCACCCCAAAGCCAGAGGGGCTCAACTCTCCTAAAGGGTTGCTTCTGCTGGTCCTGACGGGGACAGGGGCAGAGTGGATGTCTTTGCGAATAGGCTGGCCATAGTTCAGCAGGAAGCAAGCCATGCGTTTATTCATAGCAAAGATCACATTTCACTGTTGGCTTAGCTGGTCTCTAAGCAAGCTGTGGCCGTCTCCACTCTAGAAGGTGGTTTGTGTTTGTGCAACACATTGTCTGTAGCGGTACTAGGATGTGTGTTTCCATAATGTGTCTACCATCAACAAGAACAGCGCTTTCTAAGTACTGTTCTAAATACATTATGTTATTAATTTATTAATCCCCATTATGACTTTGTCAGGTGGGTACTAAAATCATCCCACTTTATAGATAACTGAAGCACAGGTCGAGTAACTTGTCTGAGATCACGTGGCAAATGGGTGGAGGAGCTAGGAAGTGAACCCAGGTGTTCTGAACTTCAGAGTTCCCCATTGTTTGGGTGTGAAGATGGGTACCGGGTGGGTCTGCAGTTCTGTCAGGTCAACATTCAGGGACCTATCCGATTCAGAGGGAAGTGGTGACAAAGGCACCATCTGCCCAATAGGGTGATTGGAGTTGGTATAGTCTGAGCACTCAGGGTCAAGATTTTTATAACTAACGTCACAGAGAAGTGATTGGGTGACATAAAACACCATCAGAGTGTTCCAGACAGGTGTGGCTGGTGAAGCAAAGATGGAGCACCAGACCCCAGCCACGGACCCCTAAAGGACTGGGGGAACCCCAGCTTCTGCTTTCCCCAGACACAAGTTCCAATATCAGCAGAGAAAAATCAGAACCACGCTCCAAAGAGCATGCCTTGGTCCACTTGCTTCAGAGCCTGTCCAAGGCAGCTACTGTGGTCCTAGAGGATCCATGGCTCCCTCCATCCGCCCCTTAGCCAGGCATTGGAACCACAGAGGAGAAACCAAACAGAGCCTGCCTTTTACAGCTGTGGCTGGCATTGTCTGTGTGTAATTCATAAGCCATCTACCTTCTCTTCCTGTGTATCTGCCCATGCGATCCCTCCCCTGCAACCTTAGTGAGGGGAATTAGCTGAATGCATTGTTAGGAGTCCCCACTCCTGCTGTATCCACTGGGTGAGTGGGAGATGCTGAATGGTTCTGCTGGAACAAAAGAGCAAAGGCTTGTGGGTGGAGCAGAGGATAGCTAGAAGCAGAAGAGCAGGGAGACAGAGTTCAAAGATTGTCCAGAATGGGGGCAGAGGCTGAGCGGTTGGGGAGCCTGCTGCTTCCTTAGGTGGTTACGGGGCAGTTGGTAAGAGGGCAGCCTGGCCCGTGGGGTGCTGCAGAACGGAGGTAGGAGAAGAGGAACTTCTTGGGAACCAGGGCAAGAAGAACTTGAGATAGAAATAGGTGGCCTCGATCAACTGAGCAAGGAATCCATAACTTAGGGACAGAACTCCAAGAAAGAGCTGGGTGCTGGACTGGACAGAGCCATAGTCCATACACCCTGTGGCTTTAACTGTGAATCCATGGGGACTAGCCCTCGGGGGCAAACACACTCCTGAACTGGCATTTATTGAGGAAGAAGATGAAAGAGAAAAGTGGAAGGCAACATTTCTGACACCCCCCCATCTCAAATGGAAGCACCCTTGGGATGTTCCTATAGCCTGGAGTAGGAATCAGAAGACCACCCACAGCCTGGGAGATGTGACATGTCTGAGCCTCCGTTTCCTCCCATTAATTTGCTCTTAGTTAATTGCCACCTTGTAAGTGGCCTCATTCTGTACCTCTAGGTGCCCCAAATGCCACAGTGGAACTTTGTGCAGTGATAGAAGTGTGGTTTTTTGTGTGCTGTCCAGCACAGTAGCCACCGGTCACATGTGACTATTGAGCACTTGAAATGTGGCTGGTACCACTTCAGAGTCGAATTTTCCATTTTAGTTACTTCTAATTTTAACGTAAACGGCCACACGTGGCTAGTGGCTACCGTAATAGATAATGTAGTCCTACACTGTAGCTTCATAAAGGCCAAGACAGAAATTTCTGCTTCCTCCTCATCTTGCCACAGCCTGGAGTCAAGCGTGGGGCCCTTGGCAGGCCCTTCATAAATGAGCCTGACCGAGTGACTGAGTGATGCCAGTTTGCACAGAATCATGAAGAGACCCGTTCAGCAAAGGTGACATAACTGACCCCTCACTGCTGTGCGGTATAATGGAGAAAAATGGAATTAATCTGGGCACTGAGAGTGAAGTGCTGCTCGCTCCATTCTCTGCAGCAATGGATTGCTTCATTATCCAGGTCATTATCAAGTCTGTCCCTGCCTGGGTTTGCATGTGTGCCTGTTAATTGTTTGTGTAAATAAGAATGGCCCTGGAAGGGTGAAGGAGCTGCCCGTCCTCATCTTCCCGGCTCCTGGCCCTGCCTTCTGCGTCTCTCTTGTCCTGGTCTCCTGCTCACTTGGGCACCTGCTGAGAGCAAGCGGGCTTGAAAAGGGGAGGGGGGAAAAACCCACTAGAGGAACTGAGCAGACTGAATACATTCTCGCTTGACAGCTGAGAGAATCACCCCCTCTACCATTGTGTTCAGGAAACACCACCACTGACATTCTCTCGGGAATAACAATAGCCCCGGTGAATGAGGCCCTTTTTCCTCAGAGCTGAACGTTTCCATGGGTGCACATTACCTCTCTCCTCTAGGAAAAGCCACGGCTGAGGGCTGCATGGGCCTCAAGTAGATGCCATGCCTTTCTTCTTATTGTCTTCAAGACGATCAAAGCTCTACCACCTTTAAATTGGACCCGAATGTTTAGATTTGGGGGTTATCTTTCAGCTGGGGTGGGGTAGCTTATTTATAAAACTCCCCCACTTCTGCTCTGAGCCTTGAAGCTTCATTTGCACATGAAAGCTCTTCTCGGGGTCGTTATTACGGTGTGTGCGCCACCTAGAGGCCACTGTCTTAAATTCAGCCTCACTTCCGGCCACCAACCTGTTGCGTCTTTTTCCTTTTTCTCTCATTTTTTCACATGGAACAAAAGACCTCAGAAACCCTGTCTTTGCTGAGTAGACCCCATTCCGCTCCCACCTCCTCAAAATTGGCTTTCTGTGATCCCAAACCCTCCCCTCACAGAGCTCTCGGCCTGAGGGAGGCCCACACAACCAAGGATCCTTTCCAATACTTTCTAGCCTCTGTCGAAGGAATAGAACTTTTCGGGCTGTCTTAAGACTTAAGGAAGATGCTTGAGAGAGACCAGAGGAGACTTCTGGCCTATGTTCCAAACATACAGGGAGCTCTCTGGTGCTGTGGTCTGGCTGGGTTCTTCGGGGGGGGCGCGGGCAATGGCCAGGACTGAAGATCCAGTCCATCTTGTCGGGTTCCTCCCATGACTGCCTCTGTACCACACAACCACACGTGGGTATCCCCAGGAAGGGACACCATGTTAGGGGAACCGGGATACCAAATATTTTATTGGTGCCATTGCGGTTTGTTTTGTTTTATTGTGGTAAAATACGCATGACTCAAGATTTGCCATTTTAACCACGTTGAAGTATACGGTGCATGATGAACGTGCGCACTGCTCTGCACATCACCGCGATTTATTTCCAGAGCTTTTTTGTCATTGCCAACAAAAAACTCCATCCCCGTTAAACAATAACTCCCCGTTCCTGCCTCCAGCCCCTGGTCACCTCTATCCTACTCTCTGTCTCTATGACAATTTGCCTATTCTCGGTCATGGAATCGTATAATGTCTGTCCTTTTGTGTCTGGCTGAGCCAAATATTTTTAGCTGTGGCCTTTTGACTTGGGCTATAGAGGCCTGGCTTTCTTTTCTGTTTTCTCTGGAGTAGAGATGGGAAAGAAGTCAGCAAAATGAACTTAAGCCTCGCCCTTGAGCCGTAACCAGCCCTGCCTGTGCTCTCTGGCCGGGTGTGCCCCTGCAAATCACTGTGGACTTGAGGAAAGGAGGAGCCCCAGTTCAGAGTTCTCCAAACAAACAAGGAAGGGGCCATTGTTTGGGGGCTTAGACGAATAGGGCCTTGGCTGGCATTTCCTGGCCTGGTTTGAAAGGGATCCTGAGCAGGCTGTCACCGTGAACTCCGGCGAGAGGGGCTGCCGCTGCAGAGGATCTGACCCTGGAGGTTTGGGCCTGACACGCAAGAGGCAGCCCTGAGTGTCCGCACGTGTGTGAGGGGTGGTTTCCGGGGTTGTGTGTCCGGGGATAATCTGAGGATTCAGAGGGGATAGAGCGCTGATTGTGTGCTTGACACTCCCCTTCTTATTGCACGAACGGAGTGGGCCCTCTTACAGAAATGGCTATTGCTGTATGTATAGGTTTCAGTTATTTTTTTATTATGAAACTGCAATTCCAAAAATGTCACTTCCCGGGGAGAGGGGGATCGCAGCACCGGAGTGAGTCATCATAATGGTAACAACTAACATTTATATAACATTTAATGGTTTATAAAGCACTTTTCACAGACATGAGCTCATTCCTCATCTCAAGAACATAAGAAGGTAGGGAGAGTTTATAAGTGGCACCAGGAAGGGATGCCTCATGTCTTGGTTTCAAGAAAATGGTGATCATCTCAGCTCTGTAAATGAGCTTCAAACCTAAGATATCTCCTTGGCTGAAAACAGAGACTGCGTAGGAGATTCCCCTCAGGAATAAGATAACTGGACATCAGAAAAACGCATCTTTGACTAGAAATTTTAGCAAATTTGAGATGTGTAGCATATAGGCTCCTAAAGCTGACTTCTAAGTCAAGGTTTTTTAGTCAAGAAGTGGGAAATGTTGAGTTAAATAACATTAATTTAGTTCTTTGCAGGACTTCTCAGAGCCTTTATATTACGTGCATTGTGACCTCCCAAAGGAGGGCTAAGGTATATAATGTTTCTCACGTGAATTTGATAATGGAATAGTTTTCATTGTTTGAGACTACTGTTCCTTAGGATACAATTTAGGAAATACAGACTAGAGAGGTTGGATCCCTGGGCGCACGGTGAGACTAGGACCAGCAAAATGTAGAAACAAAGTGTTTTCCAGAGAGGTGAAGGAGGCTGAAGATCTAAGCAGAATGGTCTGAAGCCCAGAGAAGGAGAAAAGAATGGGAGGGGGCTTACTCCTGGAGTGAGGACAGATCAGGTGTGAAGGCAGAATGTCTGTAGAACTTCCCGTGGTAGTCTGACCCCCATTTGAGTGTGGCCAGTGCAGCATCTGCCCTTCCATCCCCACCAGGTTGGCGGCAATGGGATGAGGGAAAGCCCACATCCCCTCAAGTTCATGAGGAGTCCCTCACACTGGTCC
Source organism: Phoca vitulina (assembly GCF_004348235.1). Taxonomy (NCBI): domain Eukaryota; kingdom Metazoa; phylum Chordata; class Mammalia; order Carnivora; family Phocidae; genus Phoca; species Phoca vitulina. The sequence continues at coordinate 71,352,272 of NW_022589704.1, read as the reverse complement.
AACCCCTTCACATGGGAATTCAGGGACACCTCACAACATTTACTCCTGTGGGGACTACACTCAAAAGGAGCCATCAACACAGGCTTGGAAGCCCCTCAACCATGCTTTTTGGATGACACATGTATTTGCATGGAGATTAATTTTGATTGCACATAAACGTAGAGGTGGTTGAAATTTTGCTTTCCCGGTCTCTTAAATCAGAGTCATAATAACATTTGCCACTTGGGGTGCTTTCCATGTGTCAAACACTGCACCGAGCTTTCATTCTCCATCAAAGTTTTTACCTGGCGCTCACAAAAATCCTCTGGGAGAGGTTTGGTTACTTTCTTTATTTCACAGATGAGGAAACTGTGTTTTAGAAATGTTGGGTGTCTCGTTGATCATACAGCCAATAGGTTATAGAGCCCAGATGTTAACCCAGGTAACCTCAAGGCTCCATGCATAACCATAAAGTTTTACTGCCTCCTCATATGTAGATAAGATTGCTCATTGCTCCACCCTCCTATTCATTCTCCGTGTCTCCCTTTCCAGAAGAATCTGTTTTATTCTAGAAGGCCAAGACTACATGGCCTAGCCTTCCTTTCAACCTGTTATGTTTGATGAGATGTAAGCAGAAGTTGTATGGTGTGGCTTCTGGGAAGGCTACTTAAAAGGCTACACTGTTGCAAGACATACCCTGTTCTGCTCTTGCTGCTTCCTCTTGCCTAAAACATGGCGGTGGTAGGTGGAGTCAGGACAGCCATCTTGGACCGGGAGGTTCCCAAGGATGGACTCACTTGCTAAGGATGAAAAGGCAGGAAGGCAGAAGTTCCTACCCATCATGGAACCAACACACCCACTATGAGCTGCATAAATACATTAGCCCCTATTGTATTTAAACCACTCTTATCTGGGTTTTCTGTTCTTTGAAGATGAAACTAATCCTGACAGATACAGCAAACTGTATTTCAAATTGTGCTTCCTGGTCTTAATTTCTAACTGCCTGCCCCATCAATGAACAGTTTCCTCCATTAAGCCACGTTTCCCTTCCACACCCCACTCCCCAGAGAAGCATGTTCCCTCCCTGTCTGACTCAAGTCCCAAGTCCCAGTGACCTTTTCCATATCCACCCAGCCTCTCCCTTTCTAAATCTAGCAATTAATACTGTAATCACACTTCTGGGCCTTATATTCTTTTCAGCACCACTGAAAATAGTATTAGGAATGTTTTATACTAACAACTGTTTGGGGAGAAGCATGGTTTGGTGTAAAAAGCACTGACCTAGTAGAAAACTAAGGGGGTGACTCTGCCCTTTGCAAGCTGCAAGGTTGTAAGGAGAGAACCAGTAGGTGATCTCTTCCTCAACATGAGCTGAGACCCCCTGACTCAGCCAGTAATGACTTTTCCACTTTATGGGAAGCAGATGGGATTTTAATGGGCTGTGACGGTTGTCTATTTTTTTTAAGCAACATACACCGAGATCTATGCGCCCCTTCCAGGAGATAGCATGCATAGTCACAAAAAAAGGAAGGTAACATTTGCAAATTCCTACTTAAAACTTTTCCTTTAGAAATCATGCTGCTTTGCTTTTTTATTTCCTCCAAATAAAAAAAAAAAAAGAGGAGACCCAGCCCTTCTTTTTCTAGCACCACAATGCCACTTTTTTTTTTTTTTTTGCCCCAAAGTAAATACAACCAATGAATCATTGGAAGAAAACAAAAAAAATGGATCATTTCTTGATCCAATAAATATTAGGATGCTTTAGAAGGGGAGACGGGGAAGGGGTAGGGTTTGGACAGAGCAGTGGAGGACTCCTGGATGGCTGGCAACATCCCCCTTCCCAGTGAAAGTGCTCATTATGAGTTTTCACCACATCGTAATTTGTGAAGCTACGCATTTGTTTTATGTGATTTTCTGTACTTGTGTTAAATTTAACATAAAAGGTTAAAAAGGGGGAGGGAGGACAGGTCACACCTTCCCACTGGAACTATTCCTAGCCGTGTTCCTCTGTAGATAGCTGTGGGATTATCTCCCCCCATTGCTTAGGGAGCAGCGCCAGCCCCAGAAAATGGAAGAACCCTACTTCCGCAGAGAGATGTAATGATTGCTCACATTTCCGGAGCACCTACTCCAACTATTACAGTTGAAAGACTGATATATATATATTTTCTCTCCTAGTCCTTAGAGCAATCCCCTGAGACCAATACTTTGATTATCCCCTTCTCACAGATGAGGAAACTGAGGCACAGAGGTTGAGGAACTTCTAGTTATAAGTGCCCAGGTCAGAATTCAAATGTAGGCACTCTGAATTTTTCTTACCACCTACTTGGGGGCAGTGGGAAGGGTGGGGAGCAAAACCATTATGGCTACTCTCTATCTCTGGATATCTTGCATTTCTCTTTCATTAATAAAATATGGTCTTGCCAGAGAGGGAAGACAGTCCTCATCCTGGCAGGCCCTTCAGCAGTTGGCTTGAGCCAGTTTGGCTGCGCCAGTGAGTAGGCACAAACTCTTGTTTCCTTCTGAGTGTGACATGCTGTAGTGACCGCCCGTCCCGGGGTGCCCAGGGCTAAGAGGTTTCTTTACGTACAGGAATTTTGATGCTAAAACTGGGAAAGTTTCAGGCACACTGGGAGAGTCGGTCAAGCTAAATGGGCCCCTGCATTCAGATCGTGCAGGGACAGTCTCCCTCAGAACAAAGCTCAGGTGATAGCTGGGGCATTGTGATCTATCTGCGAGCCACAGACTCCCAGCAGGGAGCACACGGAGAAACCAGAGAGATGGGAGCACTCAGAGCCTGGCCAGGCAAGGGGCTGCCTGGGATTGAGTCAACTTCCTATTAGAGAAGGCTGAATGAATCCTGACAGCTAGAGAAAAAAAATATATCGATGATAGCATAGGAAATGTTCGGATGAGAACAAAATTTATATTTCTTTATATTGGGCCGTAAATCCCCCCTTGGACTCGCCGTCAGTCTAGAGCACGATTAATTCTGTCAGTCACTCTGAGGCAGCAGCGGGGCCCTAGCAGACAAGAATTCGTGCAACTGCTATAATCCCTGCCGGGGACTGGGGCTCAGGGCATCCACAAGTGGCTCAAGCGCCTGTGCCGCTGACTTGGGGTTGTTAATAGTGTTCGGCTTATTGTCAGAGAGGATGTGAGTCAGAGAGGCCACACGACTTGCCACCAGCATCCTTTTCCTCTGGTCAGCAGAGGCAGACGTGGAATTGTAGAGTCTCGGAGGTAGAAGGGAGGACACGGAAGAGATGTGTGGCCCGCAGCCTGTGGGGAGGGAGGTGGTGCTCAGTGGGTGGTGGGGGCAGGCGGGGGGTGGGGCGTGGACATTAAAAATGACCACCTTGTGACTTAGTTTCATTCACATTCCTTACTATATTTCCTTCAGTATTCCTTCAACAAATATTCATGAAGCACTTGCTGAGTATTTACTCTTGGCATTGCGGATCAGTAGTATCATAGACAAAGTCTGTGTCCCCATGGAGTTACATTCCGGTGGGAAAGTAACCTGGAGGAGCCTACATTCTAATGCCTGGGTCTCAGTCTAGCTGCCTTTAGTGCCTGTTCATTATAGACTTCATATTGCAGAATATCAACGTGTTACCTTTAAGGATCTGTTGAAAAGGAACCATTTTTGAAGAACATGCTTAAGAAGAGGGACTGGTATGGTTATTTCCCTCCTACCTATACTTCTTCCTCAATGAGTATCTCTGAGCCAATCCTAGAGCCACCAAGGACAGCTGTACAGGTTGTACACTGCACAATGTCCTAGGGCACTATACACTTAGATTACAACAGGTCCCCCTGGACTTGCACGACCACCATCTACCTAATGCAGATATCCCACCATCACACCCTGCCAAAGAATGAAGCCTTTGAACTCATCCACAAAAGAGAGTCTACCTTCTTGACTTCCGGTCCTGAAATCCTGACCTGTCTCATAGTTTTTTCTAAAATGCAAACTGGTCTTATTACCTCCTTCAACCCCCTTTAAGGCAGGGACTTCCAAATTTTAGAGAAATATATCTAACGTTATAACCCAGCCCACATACACACATATACACAAACATATAACTAAAACCTTCCCCTGCACTACTTAACACTGCCTTCTCTTTTCTACTGAGGAAAGTACGGTGGGTGAGAGTACGACTGTGGAGCCAGACTCCAGGTTTCCATTCCAATTCCGCACTTACTAGCCACGTGACCGGATCAGGTTGCTCTGGCTACCATAACAAAGCACCACCAACTAGGTGGCTTAGAACAACTGAAATGTATTCTATTACAGTTCTGAAGGCTAGAAGTCCAGAATCAATTTGTGGCCAGGGTGGCTTCCTTCTGAGAGTTGTGACGGAGACTCTGTTCTGTGCCTCTGTCCCAGCTTCCAATGACAGCCTGCAGTCCCCGGCATTCCTGGGCTTGTGGATATCTTTCTCCGATCTCTGCCTCCATCTTCCCATGGTGTTCTTCCTGGGGCTCTGTCTTCACATGGCCGTCTTCTTATAAGGATACCAGCTGTATTGGAGGTGGGGACCACCGTACTCCAGTACGACCTTCATCTTAACTGACGACATCTGCGACTACCCTACTTCCAAATAAGGATACATTCTGAGGTAGTGCGGGTTAGCACTTCAGCATGTCTGTTTTTGGAGGAACACAATTCAACATAAAACAGAGCTTAGGCAAGTGCTTCAGGTTCCGCATCCGCAAAATGGGAAAAACAGCAGTACCATCCTCAACCTATCATTCAGTTAATAGTGAATACACAAACTCTCAGAACAATGCCTTGAATATCATCATTACCATTTAAGAATTTACCATTATTATTTTATTTTATACACTCATTATAAACCACTGTATTGATTTCAAAACCACATTTTGAAGATCGTTGCTGTACATGTATCAGATCCATTGCTGTCAGAATAGAATTCCAACTCCCCCTGCACCACCCCACACAAACACATGGCTTCCAAGACCTTCATGATGGGCCCCTGCTAACCACTTAGCTTCCTCCATCCCAGGCTCCCTTCCCATGGTGAACTTCTTTCAGTTACCTGAGCATATCATAACCACTCTTGCTCCCAGGACTTCGTGCAAGCTCTCATTCTACTCCTACCCCTAATCATCTGGAAAACTTCTGCTTTATCTCTCAGCTCTCAGTCAAAGAACACCTTCTCTAGGAAGTCTGCCCTGACCACCAATTATGGGCTACTGCCTCACAGTTCTCCCTGCACAGCACTTACAAATTATATTGTCAATGCCAGTTTACCTGAGCTAACAAGCTCCCCAGGAATGGCATCTGACTTATTACTACTATACGCTCAACATTAACTACAGTGCCTGGAAAACACTCTTGATGGCCTACCAATAGTCATTTCTTTTTTTTTTTTTTTAAGATTATTTATTTATTTATTTGTCAGAGAGAGAGAGAGAGAGAGAGAGAGAGCACAAGCAGGGGGAGCATCAGGCAGAGGGAGAAGCAGACTCCCTGCCAAGCAGGGAGCCCGATGCGGGCTCCATCCCAGGACCCTGGGATCATGACCCGAGCCAAAGGCAGGTGTTTAACCGACTAAGCCACCCAAGTGTCCCCAGTAGTCATTTCTTACCTCCCTCCTTTTTTTTTTTTAAAACCTAACTGAACCTTATTTTATTCTGATATCAACGACTCCAAAAGACTAAGGGAAGTCTTAGCATGAATCATGACTGATCTGTCCCAGTGAGGGAAACCCATCCATCTTGCCAGGAACTGATTTAGGGATGGGCAAAGGCACCTACTTCTGGTCCATGAGACATGAGGGCAGGTCTGCTGGGATGACTTCTGGGAAACAGGTCCAGGAAGATTCTGAAGAGCTGTGTGAGAAGAAGGAGCCCATGCCTGTCTCTAGGTGACTGGAGTGACAGCCGTCCCACAGCCACGGCAAGAGAGGCAACAGGACAAATGTGAATCTGCTGAGGAGGGCAGAGCCCAGCGGTGGATGGAATCCATCTGAGTCCTTGGTGATTTTGCTAAGACTCTGCACAAACCATTCTATCTCTGGACTTCCTGAAATGAGATTATACCTTTTCCTCATTGTTTACTACCATTTAGGTGAGGTTTTCTGTCACTTGCTGCTGAAAGCAACCTGACAGATACAGGTACTCAGTAAGTATTCTTGAATGAATAAATGATTACAAGCTACACATGCTAAAGAGGGAGAAGAGAGAAAACAACTAGGAAGTGGCCCATCCAGCAATAGCAGGCAGGAGAGGTCTCTCTTACATATGCTACATTACTTCATCTTCCCAGCAGACCATAACCACAGTAGCCTTACTCATGCTGGAGACAAGAAACCGAGCTGAGAAAAAAAACGTGTGTCCTACCCAAGGTCACAGACTTAGTAAGTGCTGGAGCTGGGAATTAATTACTGTTTTACGAGGACTTAGTTCAGCATCTTAATTGAGACTTTTCATTTATAATACAGGACTTCTTAAATTCCCTTTTTTTTTTTCATTTCCACTTCCATTAAATTTTTGCCTGCTAGTTTACAAGTTAAGGATTCCAGGGGTGCCTGGGTGACGACTCAGTCAGTTAAACATCAACTCTTGATTTCAGCTCAGGTCATGATCTTGGGGTCTTGAGATCAAGCCCCGACTCGGGCTCCTCACTCAGCCTGCAGTCTTGAGATTTCCTCTCTTCCTCTCCCCTTCCCCCCATTTGCACTCTATCTCTCTCTCACAAAAACAATAATGAATAAATCTTTTTAAAAAAGTATTCTAATTTTGACCTTGTCCTGGTCACTCCTAACTTTTGACTCAAACTCATGTTGTTATTTACTCCTACTAACTTCTCAAGCCCAACACTACCTCTGTCTCACCTCCAGCAAGTAGGGTACATCACCCCTCCTCTGCAAGACAAGTCCAAGGGGCTTTCCAAGGGACACTCCCATATCACGTGGTCTCCTTAATTCCTCTCCTACCTCCCATCAAGTTAGTATTGCAGTTTCTCCAGGGTCACCAGCAGCCCACGCTAGTTTGCCATCATGGCAGGAAGCCCAGGTGTGGGAAATGGATCCCATATATGTGGAATTCCAAAATGCATTATTTTCACTAGCCCGAGAGGCCTGCGTAGACACATGTAGCCTACAGGTAGATTCTCCCAGTAATCTTAGAAACAACAAAACTCATTCGTTCAGCTCTCTGCAGCCCTCTTCTCATCCCCTTGGTGGGAATGAGTGACAGGAACATAGGATGCATTCTTTCCTCCACCCACCAGAATGTGTGCTTCTTGCAGCCAGCATTTCACAGATGAATGCCGTAGAAAATGCCTTAGCTGCATCCAGGGAATTTCAAGTGCTTTCCTCCTGTTTCTGAGGGAAAACAAACATACAAACAAACAAACAAAAACTGTCCTTTCTGCAGCAAAGCCGCGGGAATTGGCTGTGGAGAGTCCGCGTGAGCCGGAAACCATGTGCCCTCTAGTGGTCATCTGTAGGAAGTCCCCGCCAGATGGTCGTTTCCGCAGAAAAGCAGCAGGGAGTGTGCGAGACAAAAAGAGTGCCTCCGAACACTTAAATAATAAACTTTAATGATGGAGAGCCACTTGCTTTAGAATTTTACTTAAAATACCGAATACAAGTCATGGGTGTTAAAATGGACATCCAAGCTGTGCACAAGTCCTGGCAGGTCCTATGGAAGCTGCCCTGGCATTGGCCTCCTAGCACTAAACCCCCATGGGCTTGGATGGCTTCCCAAAGCAGGCGTGCTGAGCTGGAAGAAATCCACTCACCAGAATTCCTCCTGGGAAGGGAAGGCTGTTTCTAGTGGGAAATATTTGCTAAGAAGCTGAGACCTGTGTGGACAGAATGAATGGTTCTGAGGAGACCTGGGAGGATTGGCTTTTTTTTTTTTTAATTGCAGCCTGAAGAAAGGCAGATGAAAAGGACAAATGGAAAAGCGAGAAAGCCCAGATGAGGGAAGGCTGCCCGCCCCTCGAGGGGTGAGCTCTCCAAGAGCCCGCCGCACCACAACTCCCACCAAGCTTTGCGATGGGGTTCTGCTCCCACTAATGTGTGAGGGGGGTTTGGGGGGCATCTCAAAGGGCAGCTGAGCTCTGCATCGGAGTTGGGGCAAAAGGCAAAACAGCAAGAGAGCACAGGAGGTGGGGTAGATGTGCGGGGTGGGGGGGGGGGTGCACATGAAACTGCTCTTCCCCAAATCTTTCATGTGTGACTGGAAACAAATTTTAGATTCCTTTCCACTGAGATTTCTTTCCTCCAAAATAATCGAGGGATGTGACTTCTTAACATACACCATCTTACACGTGGACACATTGAGAGCAGGGTGAGATCTTATTCATCTTTGCTTCCCGGGGCCTAGCACCTTTTGGGCACCTTTTGGTAAATGGAAAGTGGACAAATGCTCCGATGTGGGCAGCAGGAAGAAGAAGTATGCTCCTCCAATTCTTCGGTAGGAGACAACAAATGAAAAGGAAGGGTTAAGTCAGGCCGGCGCACACATTCACCTCATCATTACAGCACTGCAGGTCAGAGTCAGAGTTTCCCCAAAGTCTTATGTTAATTGCATAATGATTCATTCAAATGCCTCCAAATGCGATTTCCATCCCCTGGACTGACTTGTGCAGGCAGGATAAAGTGAAGACAATTTGGAGTCATTTGCTTTGTTGCCCCAATAAAAGAAAGACTTGGATTTACACAGCCTCTCTTCTCCAAGAGCTCAGCATGCTTGCCCATCTGGTGTCTCAATTTGTCTTCGTTTCATCCTTGGGAAAATCAACAAAGGGTGTGATGCTGGTGTTAGGTAGGACCAGGGCAGGTGAGACAGTATGTAGGCTCATTCCTGCTCACCACAAGGGGGCGCCCATGAGCTCCCTAGTCACACATTTCTTGCAGGAGACTCCTATTGCCTACTTTAGTGGCCCACACTGTGCTGTGGGCACCAGAAGATCTCCACCCACAAGCAATCCCAGCCTGCCAAGGCTAACAATGGAGAGAAACAAGCAAAGGCAGAATTGCAAAATAGAATTAGGATATAGTGTGATAAGAGCAAGGCTGCAGGGATGGATTAGGTATGCGTGTGGGGAGTCTGGGATGGGCACAAAAGGGAGGGATTCATTGAAGGGTTTAAAAAGTAAAGTTTGTAGGGGCACCTGAGTGGCTCAGTTGGTTGGCCATCTGCCTTTGGCTCAGGTCATGATCTCGGGGTCCTGGGATCGAGTCCCACATCGGGCTCCCTGCTCATTGGGGAGTCTGCTTCTCCCTCTCCCCCTCCCTACCCCCCTCTCTCTCTGTCTCAAGTGAATGAATAAAATCTTTTTAAAAAATAAAATAAAAAGTAAAGTTTGTAAGTGAAATAACTGAAAAGACAGTATTAAATTCTTTTTAATTAAATTAATTAAATCAGAATTTCCATTCACCAAAATGACTCTCTCTACCTTATATGTTTTCTATGCTTGATTGACAAATTGGCTGAAAGGACTAAGGTACATTTCGCTTAATAATCACAAAATAAATAGAAAAAATATACCCCCCAACAAGAAGTAAAGCTTGAAATAACAAGTGTTAGCAAGGATGTGGAGGAGTTGGAACACTTGTGCATATCTGGTTTGAAAGTAAAATGGTTCAGCTGTTGTAGAAAACAGTCTGGCAGTTCCTCAAAAAGTTAGCATAGAATTACCATATGACCCAGCAAATCTACTCTTAGGTTTGTATCCAAAAAAACTGAAAACAAATATTCAAATCCTTGTACACACATGTTCATTGCACTGTTCACAATAGCCAAAAGGTGAAAATAGCCCAAATGTCTGTCAGTGGACGAATCGATACACGAATTGTGGTATATCCATACAGTGAAATATTATTCAGCCATAAAAAGGACTGAAGTACTGATACCTAGTACGATTAAGATGTGCCTGGAAAATGTTATGCTAAGCTAAAAGCTAGACACAAAAGGTAATATACTATATAATTCCATTTACACAAAATATCCAGGATATGCTAATCCATACAGACAGAATGCAGATGGGTCATTGTCCAGGGCTGAGGAGAGTGTTGAATGGGGAGTGACTGCTTAATGAATATGTCTTATTTTGGAATGATAGAAATTGTTCTGGAGCTAGACAGAGATGGTGGTTGCATAATACCATGAGCATACTAGGTGCCACAAAATTATTTATAATGGCTTGTTGTATGTTATCTAAATTTCACCTCAATAAATTTGTTTTTATTTTTATTTTAATTTTTTAAAAGATTTTATTCATTTGAGAGAGAGAGGGAGGGAGAGAGTGCACAAGCAGGGGGAGGGGCAGAGGGAGAGGGAGAAAAAGAATCCCCACTGAGCAGAGAGCCTGACATGGGACTCGATCCCAGGACCTGGAGATCATGACCCGAGCCAAAGGCAGATGCTCAACCATCTAGGCCACCCAGGTACCCCAATAAATTTGTTTTTAAAAAGTAAATCTTGAGGGGCACCTGGGTGGCTCAGTTGGTTGAGCGTCTGCCTTCGGCTCAGGTCATGATCTCAGGGTCCTGGGATTGAGCCCTGCATCAGACTCTGCTCAGCAGTGAGTCTGCTTCTCCCTCTGCTTCTGTGCTCCCTCTCCTTCTGTTCTCTCTTGTGCTCTCTCTCTCTCTCTCCCTCCCACTCTCGCTCTCTCTCAAGTAAATAAATAAAATCTTAAAAAAAAAAAAAAGTAAATCTTGAGCCAAGAGGTGACTGGGAATGGGAGGACAGTGGGATCCTGACAGATGGCCTGGAGGAGGGCATGGGAGTCACGTGGAGCATCGTGTGTAAGAGGAAAGCACAAAGCAGCACAGGCGGTGTGTCTGGAGCTGTTGGAGTAATTCCCCACGCTGGATGGAGGTACACAGGAGGAGTTGGTCTTGAAGAGGGCTTCACCGGGGAGCAGAGAATTAGACAGCAAATAGTTCACAGATAGATTTCATTAAGTCTCTGTGTCCTGTCATAATGTCCTGTTATATTTCCAAATACTTAGACAACTGACCAGCTGAGGTAGGAGCTGGGCCAACCAGGGGCCATCACAGCACCAGACAGAGCAGACTAGACCTCACCTGAGGCCAAGGCCAAGATTCGTCCCAGAAGCTATCAGTTCTAGGTCTGTCTCCAACCACCACTTGAACAAATGCATGATCAACACCCTAGACGTGTACTCCATACCACAGTCCTCTTTGCTGGGGCTTTCTCAGACCCCTAGTTACCCTCTAGGGCAGAGGCTCTTAACCTTTATTGTGCCATGGACCCCTCTGTGCTTCTTTGTTAACAGAAATTGAGAACATAATCTACTGATGACTCTTAATAATTACACTGTCATAATGAGCATAAATGGCATTCTGAGATATCTGCAACAAGTCTAATGTGATATAAAAATATCCATGATTTCTCCTGTTGAAGGAGTCACTATGCTAACACTATGGTTGTTGCTTCTATTCACGATTGAAGGGAATACTAAATTTCAGTTAGAAGCTAATGAAAATAAAGCTTACGAACCCCCAAGTGACAACCCAGAAGGTAGGAGGCAGAAGTTAAAACTCTCATTCCTCGAACCGATTGGTATCTAACAAAAAGAACTGACAAACTGTGCATGGCCAAATTGGCTGAGGTCTCCTCTCAGCTGGGCTGGAGACAGCAGGCGAACACAGATGGGACGAGCTGAAGGAGAGCAGTGACGGGGCCCCAGGGGACAGGGAGACTGTAAAGGGCACAGTCAGAAGGAGGGAGACATCTAGGTGGCACTTGGGTTTCCTACCCCCTTAGCTGGCTGGGAATGTGATGGCGTCTGCAGTTTTCTCTCTGGAGAACTGGTCAAGCAAGTCCTGCTCAATAAGGTTTGTGAACCACCGACTAAGCAGAGTGTTAGGAATGACATTTTTGCTCAAGCAACTTTGTGTGTGTGTGTGTGTAGGGATGGGACATATATAGAAAAAAACTCCCCAGAAATTGCTCTTACCAAGCACATCATAGAGCAAGGATAAAACCCAACTCAGTGCAGTATGCTTCCTAATAATGCAAACCATAATGCAAACCCACCCCCTATTTTAAAAAGCCTCATTCCCTGTAGTGATCATGAGGGGTGCCTGGATGGAATGGCCATTAAATGTGTGTACACCACCTGTCCCCTGTTCTCCCCTCTAACCCTTCCACACTCTGTGCCAAAATGCCATCCCTCTTCAGCTTGGCCCCCAAGGCCCAACATGAACTACCTCCAATGACCGCCCCCCACAGCCTCTTCATTAGTCGTTTCCGCCACCCTCACTTGACACCCAGCAGAACTGGGCCACCCACTTCTCAGTTTCCCTGATGGGCCAGGCTCCCTCACCTCCAGACCCTTCTCCACTACTCTGACCACTTACGGGTCTGTCTCCAACAGCAGGTGAGGACGGGGACCATGCCTTGTTTCTATAGTGGCCTCAGCACCTGGAGAGAGCCAGTGCACAGTTGTTGAGTAAATTAACATTTGAGTGTCAAATTAATACTCACCAGATACAATAGAATGTAGCTTTAGGTCTTACATCAGTCTGTTCAGGTTGCTATAACAAAATGTCATAGACTCTGTGGCTTCAACAAACAGAAAATTATTTTCTCTCAATTCTGGAGACAAAAAGTCCAAGATCAAGGTGTCAGCTTGTTTGGTTTCTCCAGAGGCCTCTCTTCCTGGCCTCCCACTGTGTCCTCACATGGCCTGTCCTCTGTGTATGCATAACCCTGATATCGCTTCCTCTTTTTTTTTTGGCGGGGTGGGGAGAATCTTAAACAAGCTCCACACCCAGTGTGGAGCCCGACACAGGGCTCGATCTCATGACCCTGAGACCGTGACCTGAGCCAAAGTCAAAAGTCAGACACTTACCCACTGAGCCACCCAGGTGCCCTTCTTCCTCTTCTTATAAAGACACCAGTCCTAATGGGTTAGGGCCCCACGCTAACAGCCTCATTTTACTTAATCACATTCTAAAGATCTTTCCTCCAAATACAGTCACATTCTGAGGGGAGACACAATTCAGCCAATTAGCCGTCTGGAAGCAGGGTAGATGGTGCCCTGAGGCAATGAATGGGTTTGCACCCCCTTTGCTGCCTCTTCTTCCTATGCTGCCATTTAAATATCATAATGAATATAAAGCCTGGCGAATTGAGACTGAGCACACATGGGCACAGGCCCTTTTTCTAGAGTAGCAGCTTCCTTAGCAAACTTCTCCCAAGCAGGGCTGGAGCTAAAGAGGTACTTAGAAAACATTCCGTAGTCACACTTTCTCAAAATTGAAGAAAGGCTCTTATAAAACTTTTGCATCAATTTCAAAATAACAGAACAACTAACGATCACCAAATTAGAGACACTTTTGTCTTAACATTTCCTGGAGACCTCCTCAGAGAGCAATACCCAAAGAATCTTAGAGAATCAACCACAGGGTTTGGTCCTTGCAGGTCCCCAGAATGTGGCTTCTGTGCTCTGAGCTGTCTTGCAGCTCCTGGCCCACCTCCGGCTAACTTCCTCAGTGCCCCTGGTCAGGCAGATGCTGCTCAAGCTGCAGGACAGATTCAACTCCACATTTGGGTTTTTGTCATTGTTGTTGTTGTTCTAAAGATTTTATTTATTTATTTGAAAGAGAGAGACAGAGATAGGGAGAGAGAGCAGGAGCAGGGAGGAGAGGGAGAAGCAGGCCCCCTGCTGAGCAGGGAACCCAGGACCCTGGGATCATGACCTGAGCCGAATGCAGACGCCCAACTGACTGAGCCACCCAGGTGCCCCTCAACTGTACATTTTGTTTGGGCTGAATCATGTCCCCCAACAAAAAAACTCAAATGTTGAAGTCCTAATCCACCCTCCCATCCTCCCCCCAACTGTATTTGGAGATAAAGCCTTTAAAGAGGTAATTAAGGTTAAGTGAGGTTATAAGGGTGGAGTCCTAATCCAATAGGACTGGTAGCCTTATTTAAAAAAAAAAAAAAAAGGGGGAAGAGACACCAGAGCTCTTGCTTCCTCCATGTACGCACAGAAGAAAGGCCATGGGAGAACACAGGGAGAAGGCCCCCGTCTACAAGCCAGGAAAGAAGTCCTCTTGGATTCCTAGGCTCCAGAACCATAAGAAAATAAATTTCCGTTGTTTATGTCACTCAGTCTATGGTATTTTACGGCAGCCCAAGCAGACTAATACATTGCTTGTAAGAAATGCAGAATCCCAGGTCCCACCCCAGACTGACTAATGAGAACCTGGAGTTTGAAAAGGTTCGTTCCTGTTCACATTGTTGCAGTTGGAGCCGCACCGTCTTAGAACACCTACTGTCTTAAAGCTCTCTTCTGCTTTTGATATAATGGGCCATTCGTGAACCTCAGCTGTACTGAGAGCGAACAGACAAACAAATTAGATGAAACCTTTTATTTTTTAATGACAAAAACATGCAACTGGAGTGGACATCTGATGCCTTTGTCTGCCTAGCACTCCTCTTCCTGTTGGAGAATTTGTCTATCCCATGTAGTTCCCACAGGGATATAACCAAACAGGTCCAAGCAGATTTCCTTGAGATTTGGTGTGTGGATGCTGCGAGAGAGAAGGTGTCTTTCTTTTGGATCATAAACTATGTAAGGACATAGGTATAAAGCTGCCAGGCTTCAGCAAGAAAAAAATAAAACCAACCTGCAAAGAAAACCAGAGATGAGAGTTGGTGAGAGAGAGCCCTGACAGCATGGTGTGGGCTCCCCAAATCCAGCCAGACCCTTGGCTTAACCAGTTCTATAAGCCAATTTATGCTTACATAGAGACGGATTTCTGTCACACACAACTGATGTATTTAGGTATTAGTACACTTCTCACAAATCTTGTTTGCTAGAAAGCAATATTCAGTCCAGAGGTTAACCAACCTGGTACCCACAAATTTTAGTATTACGTGCCAGGCATCAAGCCGAGTGCCAGGGATACCAACATGAAGAAGCTGTAGCCCCTGCCTTCAAGTTGCTGACAGGCTGGGACCTGGGGCTAGTGGAGTGTCAACAATGGGGCAAATCATGCAGTAAAGATCAGTGCTGTCACAGAGCTATGAGCAAAGTCTCATGGGAAGATAGAGGAGGGAGGGAGAATCTTGAGAGGACAGGGAGCAGGCAATGGCTTGACAAAGGAGTTAACATTTGAGCAGAATCGTAAAGTGGAAATTTCCCAGGAGTTTGGTATGGTGAATGATGTTCCAAGCTGAGGAACTGGCATGTGCAGAAACAAGGATCTGTGGAACATATGATGTGGGGTGGGCGGGTGCTGGGATGAGCCCACAGAGGGTGTGGTTGAGGGGGGTAAGGTAAGGGGTGAAGCCACGGGATCTATGTTACGGAAGACCTTGTCCAGCCCAGGAGTTGGGTTTAATCTGTAGGCAGCAAGGAGCAAATGTGGGGTTTTGAACAGAGAAGAGTTATGAGCAGATTTGTAATTTAGAAAGATCTCTCTGGAGGTTAAATGGGATCATTCAACTCGGAACCCCTGGCTGGCAGAAACATCATGGTATGTGGTAATATTTAATAGTACTTATTGAATTGGGAGACAATGATGGTCTCAGTGGATGCAGTAACAGTGGGACTAGGAAAAAGGGAGCAATGTTGAGAGATGTTGAGCTAGAATCTATAGGACTTATCAAACACTTAGGAACGAATTAAAAATGATTTAGCAGTTTCTCTCTTGGGTGACCAGATGGGTAGAAATAAGAAATAGGTATAGGTTTCCAGGTAAAGATAATAACCTCAATTTGAGCATATTAGATGTGAGTGGCCTGGGAATCCAGAGTGAACTTTCTGGAAGGAAGATGGCCTAACAGACTAGGAGCTCAAGAAGGAGGTCAGAACAAAGGACAGAAGGGCCTGGAAGCCATCATCACAGAGATGCGGTTCAGAAGAGAGGGTGTTAGTTGAGATATTAACCTCTGAAATACCAGAAATCACTTAAATTATGACTCTCCAAAGGAATGTGTCATACTCAAGTTCTTTCATAATTGTCGCATGCAACAACAAAGCTCCCCCACACCCCCACACTCCCAAATTCCTCCGCGGTACAGGTAGGGATAAAACAACCAGGACTCTAGCAATTTGACTCCCTTAGCATGTCTGGACCATTAACCGTCCATAAGCTTCTGGAGATTCTGGCTGGCAGCTGATGTTGGACAATTCGTAAGGAGAAATGGCATCAGCACCCACTGAACCAGACAATGTTTGAAGCGCTTCTGCCAACCCCAGGAAAACCATGGAACCAGGAGTCCTTCCAGTCTTTTCATTTTCCTGCCAGACTGGCCCTGTGCTCACTCTCCCTCGCCAGGAGTCCCTGCCTGCACCTCCATGGGCACCTTACAAGAGGCCAGGGTCCTTGTGGTGGGCACACACATGAGTGATGGGGACAGGCGATCGTGACCGGGGAGCCAACAGCCCGGGGCCTGTTGTACTGCAATTCTCAGCTAAGTGCTCTGGTTTAGTTAACGTTTCTGAACCTATCAGAAAGCTAATTACTTCTCTTATTACACGTTTTTCTTTAAAAACAAAAGAAAGAAACGCAAATTAACATAAATATTTCTGCTCTAAAAAGCACATCATATAGCAGTATTATAGTATGACCTTTTGAGTGTTTTTTTAAAGCACATGTGTGTGTGTGTGTGTGTGTGTGTGTGTGTGTGTGTGTTTAGAATATACCCAAGAGGATCACACCCAACACTGGGAAGCTAGGATAAGGAAGGGGGAATGGGGAGCTCTTACTTTTTACCCTTCTGTATAATTTGCTTAAAAACAAACACAAAACCTTGTTAATTTTCAAATAAAACTTTTTTCAAAAATCAGTGAACATTTTAATCAATCACAGAAGGACAACCAAAATGTAATAGATTTCCCAGGTCTGTGCAGGAACATGCATCACTGAACATCGTGGTTTCAAGCAGATGTTCTTAACCAAGTCAGTACAAGTCTCTGATGACTGCCTGAACAAGAAGGTGGCCTCCTGTCTCTAAAATCCCCCCCTCCTCCCTTGCATCCCTCCCAGGTCAGGTAAGAACTTGTCTGGAGACTGTGTGTAGGAGAAGGGAGTTACCATGATGGTAAACAGGGGAGTCACTCTCTACAAAGACACTGTGAAACAAGACCAGGCACTGGATCACATACTACAAATTCATGGGGAACTTGAGACTCTTTGCCCAGACTAACCCAAGTTCATCATACTCAATCTAAGGTAACATGAAATTCATATGAGGTCAATGGTCAAGTCTAAAGCTGGCTTGTCCCTGGGTTGAAGGCAGGTGGAAGCATGTTCTGAGCTGACTTCTTTCCCTCAGCAAGAGCTGGATTGAGGACTGGTTGAGGTTCCCTTCTTCCCTGCCACCCTAGGGAAAGGCCATAAGGAGCATAAATCATAAGAACCTCCTCAGAATAATTAGAAGAAACCATGAAGAATTAGGATTAACTGGCTCAGAAAACATTTCATGAGGGCAGAGATGAAGAATTCCCATCTGGGGAATTTAATTAAGAAGTTAAAGATAAAAATCAACTTGGAAAATGATAGACCCTCGATTACATTTTTGACACTGTTTAAATATCAGGAAATTGAAAACGCCAACATTAATGATCAGCAGCCCAAACAGGAAAGGTGGTTTCTTAACATCCTGTGACATTGCCAACAAGTCCTCTGCAGGCACCCCACCTGCCCTCGGTAAGAGGAGACTGGTAGGGAGGAAGCCTGCGGAGCTTCCTGTCTGCCCACCCACGACCCCATCACCTCCGCCCTCCACCACCCCCAACAACGGACAACTCTGACTGCTCCCCCTGACACCCTACAGGGTCTTCATCCTCACTTTTTGTGAACCATCTCATTTTTGTGTTCATATTTGCTTAAAATCAGTAAATTCCTAGGCCAGGTTTAGGTAACAGAAGGGCTTTATAAATAGTTTATGTTGTCTAGACCCTAGGTCTGCTGTAAACACAGTCCGGAGCAAAGTGAAAAATAACATTTTCCTAAAGAGAGCTTAGAAATTCTAATCCAGTGCATCTTGATTCAGAGAACAGGCCTGAGTCGAGGCCACTAGTCACAGGCTATTGCCAAGGAAAGACGGAAAAACTACCAAAAATAAGACCAACCAATCCACCCCATGTCACAGTACAGATATCACAATTCAAATCACCTGGACTGAGATAAATTTACAAAATCTTTGTAAGATAGGTGTGCCATCAAAAATAAGATCACTGCCCTTGGTAAGCCAGCGGCTGGCTATACTAACTCATGTCACGTGGGGATTCAGATATTTGTACACCCAAGTTCATAGCAGCGTGATTTGTAATAGCCAAAAGGTGGAAACGACCTAAGTTGTCCATCAATGGTTGAATGAGTAAACAAAATGTAATACAACACACACACACAATGGAATATTATCCAGCCTTTAAAAAGGAAGAGAATTCTGAGCCATGCTATGATATGGATGAGCCCTGAAGACATGCTAAGTGAAACAAGTCAGTCACAAAAGGTCAGATATTGTATGATTCCACTTAGCTACCTAAGGTAGTCAAAGTCACATAGGCAGAACGAAGAATTGTGGTTACCAGGGCCTAGGGGAGGAGGAGAGGGGGAGTTAGTGTTAAATGGGTATAGCGTTTTCATTTGAGAAGATGAACAAGTGCTGGAGATG
This sequence comes from Phoca vitulina, assembly GCF_004348235.1. NCBI lineage: Eukaryota > Metazoa > Chordata > Mammalia > Carnivora > Phocidae > Phoca > Phoca vitulina. The sequence continues at coordinate 71,333,639 of NW_022589704.1, read as the reverse complement.
GATGGTGGTGACAGTCATATAGTTAGAAAGCACTTAATGCCACTTAATGTACATTCAAAAATGGCTAACATAAATTTTATGTTATGTATATTTTACCACAATAATTTTTTAAAGGCTGACCCTAGACCACAGAGAGTTGCATTAAGTCCAATATATGTTGATCCATGTTCAAGTGGATCCTTTTCTACTTCTGGAAGTTGGTTGATCTTTCTGGTTATGATTTCAAATGTTGTTGGTATCATCAACCTGATGTCATCATCTGGCTCACAGTTTTCCATCCTGAGCCTTACACTCTCCTCTCAGCAGCTGGTACCTCCCTGGTCTCCCTCAGCCACAAGCAGCACCTATGGCAGCTTCTGCTTAATTAGCCCAAGCACAGCCATTTTTGGCTGACCCTGTCCCTCCGAGTTTTAACCCTACAGGTCAATCCCGACTTCTGGTTCTACCAACACCCACCACTATCATCATCTAAAACCCTTTCAGTGTACCTACATGCTCTGTACAGAACAAATGAAAGGCACATTTCCTGTGTCCTGGCAGATAGTATTCTAAGGATGGCAATGAGCTTAAGGGGGCAGAATTTATTCCCCAAGTTGTGCTTTTAAAAATTCTCGGTGGAGGGGCGCCTGGGTGGCTCAGTCGTTAAGCGTCTGCCTTCGGCTCAGGTCATGATCCCAGCGTCCTGGGATCGAGCCCCACATCGGGCTCCCTGCTCCGCGGGAAGCCTGCTTCTCCCTCTCCCACTCCCCGTGCTTGTGTTCCCTCTCTCGCTGTGTCTCTGTCAAATAAATAAATAAAATCTTTAAAAAAAAAAAAAAAAAATTCTCGGTGGAAGGGGCGCCTGGGTGGCTCAGTCGGTTGGGTGTCCAACTCTTGATTTTGGCTCAGGCTGTGATCTCAGGGTCGTGGGATTGAGCTCCATGTCTGAGCATGGAGCCTGCTTGGGATTCTCTCTCTCCCTCTCCCTCTGCCCCTCCCACCGCTCACTTGCTTGGTCTCTCTCTCAAAAAAAAAAAAAATCTTAATGGAGGGAATCTGGTCCATATAGCCTAGAGATGATAATTTCTTGTCATTGTATCTCTACTCTCTCTTTTCACTCTATTTCTTCTCTTCCTCTAAACACACACACATACAGACACACACACACACACACACACACAAACAAAACAAAACAAACAAAACACAACTCAGGTGGAGTTTTTTCACTCCTTTCTCTGAAACATTAGAATCTTTGGAATTTCAACTGCTTCTTCAAGAAAGTTTATCAGAAAGTTCTTTTCATGGGGCACCTGGGTGGCTCAGTTGTTAAGCATCTGCCTTTGGCTCAGGTCATGATCCCAGGGTCCTGGGATCGAGCCCCGCATCGGGCTCCCTGCTCAGCAGGAAGCCTGCTTCTCCCTCTCCCACTCCCCCTGCTTGTGTTCCCTCTCTCACTGTGTCTTTCTCTGTCAAATAAATAAATAAAATCTTAAAAAAAAAAAAAAAAAAAAGAAAGTTCTTTTCAAACAAGTACTCACTCTAAATATATTTTGGCAAATAAAGGAATTTTGATCTAGCTATACATATGTATATATGCCTCCTACATTTTAGTTTTTACAGTTGACCATGCACTTTTATGAGCATGATCAGATTTGATCTTGCCAAGAACCTTGGGAGGTAGGTAGGCTCATCAAGGCACCATGTAATAAATGAGAAAATTGAGGCCCAGAGAGGTTGTGTGTGGCCCAAAATTATAAGTGATCAATCAAGAAAAGATTTACTCCAAAATACCTTCAAGTCTATTTCTTGCTCTACTACATTGTGTGGATCAAAGCACTTAGCCAAACACCACCAGTAACCACCATTTTTGGCTTTCTACTGTGTGCGAGATCTGGAGCTGACCCTAGAGTACCAAAACTTAGTCCCTGCCCTCAACAGATGGTTTAGTGAGAAAAGAAGAATTTTTTAATAGGAAGTGGCTAATACCAATCACCAAATACTCCTATAGGCAATAAATGCTGCGAAGTGTCCTACAACTCCTGGCACGTAAGCAGGCAGGACCTACACGGTGTAGGACTAACACCCTGGCAGGACCAGTGAAAAGAGTTTGAAAGACCAAACCCTCTAGAAAAGATGAGCTCCTATGAGTGGTCTGAACTCCTTCCTGCTTCTAGGCACTGCCTGAATTGGTCTCAGTCTGTTTTGTCTGGTACAGCTGCACTTGGGCCTTCTCTACCCTTTCCTGTGATAGACCCCAACAATGACTCACCTCCTTTCCCAAATCTTGCCACAAGCTCAGGTGTGCTTACAAACCTGGCCGAGAGCCACAGACATCCTTGCTATGGATTCTACCCACTGGGCCATGTGCCCAGCCTGCCATCCTTGATTGCTCCTCTTCCCCTGGAGCTATTGCTCACTCTTTCCTGCAATAATAGTGCCCCACCTGTCCCTGATATTTCGGGGAGTAAAATCCTTGGACAAAGATAATTCAAAGACTATGTTATCCAATAAGAATTTATTAAGCACCTAGTAGGTGCAAAACACTCATAACCTTGAGTTTGAGCAATCAGTAACCATCAGTCACATTAAGAACCAACTAAACAGACATTTGTGTCTGTGATTTACCCTATTGTAAGTGGAGTAGGTGGCCAGTGGAAACTGCCAAAGGCTCACTCAAGTTATCTTTCTGTCAGACTGCCCAGTTTGGAACTTGCAGGGAAATCTGAAAGCCAGACACACCCAGTTGCTACCAATAAAAAGACTCTTGTTGACTCAGTATTTCTGGACCCATTAACAGTATTCTGATACTAGCTGAGGGAAGGTCTCAGAGGGACACCCGAAGGGTACATGGGGCAGAGAAAATGGAAAGTCCAAAGCATAAAGCATTGACCAACGAGAGCTGGCCTAAGGAGCAAACAATTTTCAGTGACCTTGGGCAACCAAAAGTTTAATGGGGAACCTCAGGGGAGGAGGTATATAAAAGGAAAAAGAGAGTAGAAGGAGAGGTACCAGACAGGGAGCGGCAGTCTCCATGGTTTGGCCCTGAGCCAGCCCCGAGCATAGCTAATGGAAGCCTTTGGAACAAGGGAGACCGCCTCTTGGTGCCTCCCAACCTAGCCTTAGCCTGGAAGAGAACAGAGTGCCAACACTGAAATGCTAGCATGCTCTCCATTCTGTGTGAATTCCCAAAACGACGGAGGGCCTCTGCTTTGGAGGCTTTCAACCTAATGTTCCTCTTAGGCCTTTATTCTGTAAAGAGGACAAGGCTGTCACATTTGAGATTCATAGCCCCTTGGAATCTTCTGAGTAGAATGGGATCCTGCTCTAGTTTTCCAATCCATCCAATTCACTGGCCAAATTATTTTGTGCATAACATTAGGTCTGTGACCAGCCTTCCTTTGGTGGTCTGCCATATTGTTAATGTGCCAGAAAACAGTGGAGATTAAAGCTTAATGGAGCTAAGGGAAATAATCTGTAATGAGCATTAATAAGCACTAAGTGTGAAACTATTAGTGGGATTGTTATTGGGATAAATCGCCGTTTTAAATGGTGTGAGATACGTTGTGGTCCACAGAGTACAGCCCTCTGTTTGTGATACTCTATCAAACCCAGGAAAGCATTTAGCATTTCAACTCTCCTGGACATTTTCCCCCTGTAACTACTGGAAATCAAAACCATAACTATAATGGGAGTTTTAAGGGCAAAATTCTATAGCTATTCCAAACTTATAAAATGTAAATATCATGTGATATTTTGTAGCTGTTTAATTTTTTATGATTTTCTCATTTTTATACTTGTAAATAAAAGAAACGGGTGGACTGGGACTCGTTTGAATGTTTCTTGAAATGTACAAACTATGATTTTCCCCTTTTCTGGCTATTTTATTATGAGGATATATACTGTCTCAATGGGGTTTAGCTGGAACTGTGTTTCCCAGAACCCCCTTATGGTTCTGAGATGGAGTTGGCCAAAAGAGGCATTTGGGTGAGGTCTGGAAGGCAGGAGTAAAGCAGTATCCATTATTCTCTGAAGGTAAAAGACAGACACAGCGGTATAGACAAGTTCCAGCCTATCCTCACTCTCTCCTGCTCTGTGTCCTGCTCTTCCCACCACTAACACTACTGACCACCCTTGCCCCAGGGCCCCCACTAGGAGCTTGGCTGCAGACCTTCAGAAGCCATGGTTGCACAGAAATTACCTCTTTCATGGTCCTACTCTAGCAACTGAATGTATCCAGTTTCCCACATAGATGCCCCTGCAATTTGCTGACCACGCCAGCCCTTCAAGGGCGCAGATAAGTGACTTCTCTGATCCTCCAACCCCTCCTTTCAGGATCTTACTTCACCAGTGTCTCCCACCATGGTACACTGAATCCCTTCCTCCATTATTCTGCCTCCCTGATTAAACCCACACCGAGTCCCTTGCCTCACCATGTTGGAAGCAGTCAACCAACCAAAGCGATTTCACACCAGAGTGAAGAGTTGGCTCCATGCTCCTCATTCCTGCAGAAAGATGTACAATGCTAAACTCAATATATCTATTCAGTAGATACAAAGATGAACCATATAAGGCAATATTCTATGTAAACCTTTCTTGAGCTCTAAAACGAGAGCCTGGCTTTGTAAAAGGGCTAAGAAGTTATTGGTTTTTAAAAGATTTTAATTTATTTATTTATTTTTTAGAGAGAGAGAGCGCGCACACCAGCAAGAGCACGAGTGGGGGGAGGGGCAGAAGGAGAAGCAGACTCCCTACTGAGCAGGGAGCCCAATGCCAGGCTCCATGAGGGACTCAGTCCCAGGACCCCAGGATCACGACCTGAGCCAAAGGCAGCCACTTAACTGACGGAGCCCCCCAGGTGCCCCCAGAAGTTATTAGTCTTTAATTGTCCTTTTGGATTTCAAAGATAGTTAAATAGGATGGGTATCAGTTTCCAGCAAATGCTGATGCCCCAATTTTACCTGCTAGTTCTCAGCAGTGCACAAAGAAAAAGGAAACTGGAAGCCATGGTGATTATGCTCTGTTTAAATGGTAAGAGTCCCATCTTTAGTCTTGAGCTGTGCACAGCAACAACACAGTCATCATAAATATTTTTCCACCTTCTGAAAGTATATATTACACAAGAGATCTCCCAAACACTAAGACTTCCTTTATTATTCACATATTTCACCCTTTTACATGCCCCCAAGGGTCTCATCTCCGCCTCTGCCAAATGCAGCTCCCCCTGATTATCTCGTGAATTCCTCCATGAAGTGCTAGCCACTCTTGTCTGCCTCCTTGCTTTCTCTGCACTTTCTTAGGGGCCCAAGAGACAATCCTAAGCCTCAAATCCCTCATCTGTTGTCACTTGAGAATATTCTACCATGTGGTATTAAGTGTGGCAAGAGGACTCACACACAGCATCACATACATTACCAGGATGTCACACACACAAAGGAAAATGGCAAATAAAGGAAACCTGGTAAGTCACCAGAGAGGCATCTCCCCATGGTAGAGCTATGTGTGCTGTTCAGTGGACAAGATAAAGAGCTAGAATAAAAATGATACCAGTCAACAAGCAACAGGAAATCTGGGAGAACTGGGTTTTATGTAGTCCTGACTCTGCAGTCACTTGCTGGATGGCTGTGGGCAAATCACACACATCTGTTGGGGCAAAAAGTACTAATTACCCCAATATACATTTGTAATTGCATATAATTGGCAATGGCAATGTATCTGAGCACGTGACAGCCAGGAATAAAGACTGCATTTCCCAGCCTTCTTTGCAGCTAGATATAACCCTGTGACTAAGTTCTGGCCAATGGCATATGAGGCAAGACTCCATGGAAGTTTCCGGAAATTTCCTTACAAGACAACAGAGGTACGCCTGGGTGGCTCAGTCGGTTAAGCGTCTGCCTTCAGCTCAGGTCATGATCCCATGCTGGGATCCAGTCCCAGGGAGGAGAGGGAGAAGCGGGCTCCCTGCTGAGCAGGGAGCCTGCTCTGGGACTCCATCCCAAGACCCTGGGGTCATGACCTGAGCTGAAGGCAGACGCTTAACCGACTGAGCCACCCAGGAGTCCCATTAAATAAAATCTTAAAAAAAAAAAAAAAAAGACAACAAAGACATGTGCCCTTTGCTTTTTCCCCTATAGAATCCTGTGTTGGGCCATGACGTCAGAGCCACACCCTAGTGACTGTGAAGTTGAAAGCTAAAGGTACCCTGGGTTGTCAATGACTGAGGAGCCCCCACACTAGACTTTTATGTTACAGAAAAATATCTCTATTGTTTAAGTGCCTGTTTTTCAGATCTCAGTTACAGTTACATCTAATCCTAACAAATATATATGTTGCTGCTTTTTCAATTGTATTTAGATGGCACTAAAATTAACAAGATAAATGTCCAATTGAAAGATTATTACATTAGCAATACTTTGACAATATTTTTTATTCAGTTGAAACAACTGCTATTGCAAATTTTCTGGAGATTTTTTATTTAAAAAAAAATCTGTATTCAAGGGGAGCCTGGGTGGCTCAGTTGGTTAAGCATCTGCCTTCAGCTCAGGTCATGATCCGGGGTCCTGGGATGGAGCCCCCACATGAGGCTCTCTGGTCTGTGGGGAGCCTGCTTCTCCCTCTCCCTCTGCAGCTCCCCCTGCTTGTGCTCTCTCTCTCTCTGTCAAATAAATAAATAAAATCTTTAAAAATAAATAAAAAATAAGTAAATCTTTATTCTAAAAATATTGGGACACTCTGGGAGTTGGGCAGAAGTTGAAGTGAATGGAGGAAAGTAGAAAGCAGGAGTAAAAATAAGTCACAAGCTTGCCTTTTTCCACTTCACATATCCACCTGGTTTATCTCTTGGCATAATGGGAGAAAGAATACTAAAAGCAGATGTAGGAAAATAGCCTAAGGCTCCACCAAAGCTCAGCATCAACAACATTGCTGAGATCTGTCTGCAGGTGTCCCAAGCTGTTTGCTTAGCTGGGCCTCTTAACAACGTTTCTCTAGGACTCATGGTGTGAGCTATTCAAGTCTTCAGTGATGCAGGGTTATATGTTTTACATGTCCCTTTCCTCACCATCCTTTGTCACTCTATGTCTGCACATGAGCTAAAACCTTGACAGCGCTCTCTGCCCAGGTTCTCTCTAGAATATTGGTCCTTTTTTGTCTTCCCTTCTGTTTGTCTTCATTTCATCAATTTCAGCTCTCCCCGAGTGAAGGTCTCCTTTCTCCCATCAATCCTGGCTCTCTGTGAAGATGCAAAATAAGCACATTTTATCAGGGGAACACCCACTGGTCAGTCATCTCTTCAAGTGTATTAACTTCATCTTGATCCCAGGTCAACTGAGAGGCAGAACGCAGATCCTTCACTGATTATCACAGGAACCCCATTACTCCAAGCACTTTGACTTTGTTTCTCTGGTCTTTCCTGACGCTCTGTGGTTCACACAGAGAAGTCAAATGAAGCCGCACATTAGATACTCCTGTTCTTCCAGAGGCCCTCTCTGGCCTTGCCCCCAGTAACATTGTTATCAGGGCAGTTTTCTTTTCAAGAGGTCCTCAGATGGTTCCCAGCCCTTCTGCCTCCCCTCCTTCATTCTCCCTCCCTACTTCCTACGCCTTTTTCTGTGCAGATCATTTGAGCTTTGCTCAGCTTTGAGCCCATTTTTACATAGCCCATCTCTGCAGATTCAAATTCTCCAGGGTGCTCAACCAAAGGCCTAGCAATTGACAGAAACCTTGTTTGGAAGCCAGTGTATCCATTCTCTCTTGTTGCCTGACTTTGCCCCTTGGGGCCTCACCCTTCCCTCCCAGTTTATCATATGTATTACTTCCAGACAAAAACAATTCCCTTCTCAAGAAGAAATCTACCAGCAGCTAAGAGAATAAAATGTCTGTTTGCTTCTGCCTTATGGATTTCCCTGTAACCACTAACCTTCTCTCAAGTGTATTTTCAATTACCTGTTCATTTCCTGGCTTGTTAATTTCATGGGTTCATAGAAAAAAATGTGCTTATCCTTTTGCTTTTTTGTTTTCTTAAAATTAGTGTTTGTGATGAGCATGATCTAGAATGTTTCTGCATTTATACCTGAGGACAGGTTGGCATTGTCCCTCTAGGAAAGTACTTCCTCTTGGGTTTTAATATTTGCTGGTAAAGAAACTAAAGGGACATTTAGCAGAATGGACATTACAGACTTTATCTTGGGAAATTGAAAATAGAATCAAGTGAGTCTGACCCCTTAGCTCCTGGCCTTAAATTATACCTATCATTTCCAGCCGATCCCATTATCTTCTATAGCATAAGGAAAAAGACATAATTTTTTAGTAGGGCATGTAGGTTGGAAGACCATTTCTTTGCCCAGGACAGTTCTAGCATAATTATAAATAGAAATTCTTTCCATTCTCAGGATGCCTGGGTAGCTCAGTCAGTTAAGCGTCTGCCTTCGGCTCGGGTCATGATCCCAGGGTTCTGGGATCGAGCCCCACATCGGGCTCCTTGCTCAGCGGGGAACCTACTTCTCCCTCTACCTGCCTCTCCCCCTGCTTATGTGCTCGCTCTCTCTCTCTCTCTCTGACAAATAAATAAAATCTTAAAAAAAAAAAAGTATTTAAAAAAAAAAGTTCTTTCCATTCTCAGAAATGTCCCATTTTGGGCAATACTGTGTATGGTCACCGGGGTGAGGCATTCAAGGTCTGGCTCTAACACAACGACTGGACTGTAGTTAGAGGCGGTGCAGGTAGGGCCCGAGAATACGGGCTCTCTGGTCCACCTGTCTGGATTCAAATTCTGGTTTCCCCTCCAGAGTGCCCAAATCAGTTCGGGTCCTCAGCTACAAGTGACAGAAACTGCCTCTGGCTGATTTAAGCAGAAAAGGAATTTATGAAAAGGAGGGGGGTGGCTCCTCCAGAAATTGCCAGGAAGGCTGGAGAACCGTGCTCAGAGGTGAGACATTTCGGGCACTATCCAAAAATCACACTGCAGAAGTGGTCTGGTGATGGAAGCGACCGCTGTGCCCTTGAGGGCTACGGTGCCTCCCCCCCCAGCCCCTGCACAGCAGCCCTGCAGGCCTAGGACCGGACCCTGCTGCAGCCAGCGCTGGCCCCCAGCGCGCTCTCCGTGGCCCCTGCTTCTTTCCATTGCAGGAAAGCTACAAAGTAGAGCTCTGGGCTGACCCTTTCGCCAGGGCATTTTCTCACATCTCTTACATTTTTCACTCTTACAGTGCTTCTCGGAAGCCTCTTCTACCATCCACATGGGAGCTCCTGGGTCCCTGATTTCACCACCCAGCAATACTCTATTCCAGTATTTGTATAAACATACAAGTTAATGAGCACAAAACAGGCTCTTTGGTGAGGCTCGAAACCATCACTACAGATAAAGAAGAAAAAGGCAATGTAAAAATCCTGTTTAATCTAGAAACATTAGAAGGATGTGTTCAGACTTTATTTTAAAAAGAAGCACATGCTGACAAAAAATCATTAATCTACTCCTAAATATATCCCCCACAGTGGACTCTGATATACCTTGGCTTTTTTATGCCTTATATTGAGCAATTTTTTATAGACCTTGCCCAGCTCCTCAGAATAATGCACAACCAGGGATTTACACACGAGCCACTGACCTTGCTAAATCAGCGGGTGGTTATCTGAGTCCTGTGCCTTTGAGATCTCTGGAGGAGTCATGGGCAAGGGAAACACAATCTCTGGGCCCATTCAGATTTACCCTACTGGTTTGGCAGAGATGCCCGGGCAGATGAATCCATGACAGGACCCAGCACAGAGTCAGCATTAAATGGTAGGCAGATGCTACTCAGGCTGGTCTCCACAAAGCTGGCATTCCCATCCCCAGTGAGCAACGGAGAAAGCATCCGTGCTTGCCAAACTCCCGAATTAGAAAGCTAAGCCTGGGCTACTGTTGTCCAATGAATTTAATGGACAATGACAAGATTTGAAGGTGATTCAAATGTGCTCAGCACTCGATCATGTTCTTGGGAGAGAAGGTTCTCACTGTGGTAGATGGAATTTTCTCTGTTCCTTACGAATCACTAGTGAACTATATTTGAAATTTTGCAAATAATAAGCAAGTCCAGATCTCAATTTTCATTCCACAAATGGATGCTGTGAAAAAAAAAAAAGTGGTAATAATTGTTCCTTCCAGATTTTCATATGTTGAGCCTGTGAGACGCTTGTGAAACCAGAATGGAAGGGGAAGCAGGAAGCCAGGCAAAGTCTCCGATCTGGATTTTATTTCATCTGATACATAGTATAGGTTTGTTGGGCTTCCTGCCTCTGAACCTTGAAATTTTACAGAAAATATATTTTGCATTGATTATAAAAATGATGACAGTGAGGCTGTTTCTGCTAAAAGAAAGGCTAAGCCCATTTTATTTATTTATTTTTTAATTTATGTATTTTTCAGAGAGAGAGAGATTGCACAAGCAGGGGGAGCGGCAGGCAGAGGGAGAAGCAGGCTCCCTACTGAGCAGGAAGCCCGGACGCGGGACTCGATCCCAGGACCCTGAGATCATGACCTGAGCCGAAGGCAGACGCTTAACTGACTGAGCCACCCAGGTGTCCCTAAGTCCATTTTAAAGAGCAAAACAGACTACCTAGTTTATATATGAATGCAAGTGCAAAATGAATTGTGGGAAAATCTGTTTAGTATAGCTAATGTCCATGAATAAATCAGAAACTGACCTCAGGAGACTTTAGCTGGCTTATAGGGAAACTTGTACAGGTTAGAAAAAGCCAGGCCGTTTTGGGTGGCTGAACCCTTGGGGAACAGGGCTGTGCATTGTGGCAAAACAAAAAAGCATGACCCAGGGTGAGGGTCCTGGTTGGACTTTAGTGCTCACCACCCCTGAGCTGGCTGTTGGGTTCATCCCATGGCCTGCACTAAAAGCAGAGAGTGGAGATATAAAGGCAATGGGACTAAATGAATTGAATTATGTCCCCCCAAAAGATGAAGATGTACCCCCAGTACCTGTGAATGTGACCTTATTTGGAAAAAAAAAAGGGGGGGGTCTTTGCCAAAAATCAAGTTAATATGAGGTCATGAGAGTGAGCCCTAATCCAATATGACCATCCTCACAAAAAGGCAGAATTTGGACATGGAGACAGACACACAGAGAGAGAAGCCAATGTGAAGACACAGGGAAAAGATGGTCGTCTGTAAGCCAAGAATGTCTGAGGCCACCAGAAGCTCGGAGGGAGGCCTAGAGCAGATCATTCTCACCTTCAGAGAGAGCATGGCCCTACTGACATTGACTTTGAATTTCTGGCCAGCAGAATTGTGAGACAATACATTTCTGTTGTTTAACCTATATATTTGGTACTTTATTATGGCAGCACTAGCAAACTAATACAAGGAAAAACAGTAGGGTTGTACCAGAAGGCAAAGCCTGGGAGCAAGACCAGGACCAGGAGGTCAGGATTCCACAGAAGCCACAACTCACCCAAACTTCTCTCTCAGTGCTATAGAAACCACATAACAGAAGCAAAAAGTGCTGCCCAGGGAAGGGTTGAAAGCTGCAAACCTATGGGGGAGGGATGGAGGCGAGCTCTGGAAGAAGGCAGAAGGTATGCAGAGGCCTGATCAGACTTCATGGGGCTACCGTCTCTAGGCTGGGGAGAGAGCTGGCAGCAGACCTTGCCAACAGCACAAGTGTAAGACAAAGTGTAGGGCCTTGGTCCTGCAGAACGAAGGGGATAAGGTCTAAAGGGGAGGCGTTGGGGTTAAGGAAAGCACATGCAGAGCCAAAAGCCTTGACCCATTCAAAGAGAGAAAGGTGTTCCTGACTCAAATCAAAGTAACTGAGCTGAAGGCAAACAGGAAGAAACAGTTCTTCAAAAATAAGATTGTGTTCATAATATGTCCGTTTTACCTTCATAAAAATAAACAAGGTAAAAAACAAAAATGTAAAAAAACCCAAAAATGTATATTAGTGCTCATTACTGGTGGTTCTAGTTTCTTTACTATGTACAGAAACCAACAGAACATTTGAAGCTGTTGGAGGATTTTCAACTCTGGCCAGAGAGGGATACCCCACGTCTGCATGATTACATCACACTAAGAATTTAATTGGCTCCTTTAGGCAAGATGTCCGAATGTTTTCTATTTCCTACAGATAAACATCAAGCCATAAATCACATTTTTGATCCAAGGGAAATACCAAGGCAGTTGTCAGTTCAGAAAAGATAAAGTCTGATGGCCTAGGAGTGAATTTACTGAGTCTCATGTTACATTTGCAAAACAACCAGAACAGAACTGAGCCTGCAAGTGAAATGGAAATCAGTGTTTCAGAACAAAAACAGAATAATGCATGAACTCTATCCGCTCTTGATCACATCTGAGCAGAGGCGGAGGCACTGGGTTTTCATTTCTGTTTGTCATTCTTGTCTTACCCACACAAAAATGAGCTAGCTAACTGACATATAATCATAGTGCCCCAAATGGATCCATTTTCCTAGACAGTTTCAAATCCTCTCATAACCACATTCAGTTGCAATATGCTTTCCTTGTAACCCATGAAAGGAATGTTACATTCCTCTGCCACACAAAATATGAACATTATCCACATTTCCAAACAAGCACAAGACTGCCCAGATGTTTGTTATTCTGAATCCTCCAGAAAAAAGAAAAAAGAAAAAAAACAACACACACACAACAAAACAGGAATCTTTTTTCTTGTAAAGAAAACTGGCTCTGACTCTTACAAGGAAGTACCATAAATATATATTCACAACAAAAAATATCTATAAAATCTTTGGAAATACAAATAATGATGGAAATGCTCTTTTTTTTTTTTTTTTAGCTTTGTTTACCATAGCCACCCAGATTAAAAGGTGTATCTGTGACATTTACCTCGTGTGATAGAAGCAAATTGCTTCCACATGGTGCCAAGTAAATAATCTCTGAAGAGTGTTACCGGGAACTTTAATCTTATTATCTCCTAGAGATCCTTAAGGGAAGAGGTCAAAGTTGATTTGTTAAATACCAGTAGACACTGTTTGGCAGGGTTAAAAAGACCTTTACAAAACGTGCAATAACTAAATAGGGTCACAGAATCATCCAGTTGGGGGACATTTTAATTAGTAACTAGATTCAACCATGAATCAGTTTAATCTTGGTAACAAAAATGATCCAAAATATTTAATTGAGCATTTTTCAATCTGCTGTGTTCTATTGTGTGAAGACCCAGAGAGGAAGATACACACAACCCAACGAAAGAAGGGATTAGATTAGGACACTTCTACCCAACAAGAATTACAGTAATAAAGTGGCAACTGTCTGTTGAGGACCTGTTATATCCTGGGCGTGGTGCTCAGGCTTTATGCGCACCATTTCCTTTATCCTCCCAACTCTTTGAGGCAGATATTATTATCTCCATTTTACAGTTAAGAAAACTAAGGTTTAGGGAGGTACTTGCCAAACATCTCACTGTCAAGAACTGAAGGGTCTGAGACTTTACCCTCCTTGTAAATTAATGAGCTAGTCTGCCAATTTCATGCATGCTGGCAGAAGACATAAAACTCCTGGGTCAGAGACCCCAAAAAATTATTTTCCTAGGGTGCCTGGGTGGCTCAGTTGGTCAAACATCCAACTCTTGATTTCAGCTCATGTCATGATCTCAGGGTCATGAGATTGAGCCCCGTGTTGAGCTCCACACTCAACGGGGAGTCTGCTTGAGATTCTCTCTTCCCTCTGCCCCTCCCCCCCAAATTAAATAAATTAATCTTTTTAAAAAATTATTTTCGTGGCACAGCAGACACCCTGAGCTTTGTGTACACATCAGTTTCCTACTTAGAGTGACCATCCATTCCAGTTTCCCCGGGACTGTTTCAGTTTCTGCATTGAAAGTCCCAGGCAGGGCGCCTGGGTGGCTCAGTCGGTTAAGTGTCTGCCCTTGGCTCAGGTCATGATCTCAGGGTCCTGGGATTGAGCCCCATGTTGGGCTCCTTGCTGGGGGAGGCTGCTCCTCCTTCTCCCTTTGCCACTACCCTCCTTGGGCTTGCTCTCTCACTCTCTCTCTCTCTCAAATAAATAAATAAAATTTTTTTAAAAATTAAAATCTTAAAAAAAAAAAAAGACCCAGGCAAACCAGGATAGAGGATCATTCCAGTTCCCCCTGCCTCCCAAATCCTACAAAGACAATGGGAAGGAGCCCAGGTGTGATGCTCGCACACTTGCAACTGAGGAACCCCAAGCTCAGGAACCCCCAATCTTGTAAGATAGCTGTTAGTAAACTTGCCCGTGTTTTGCCCCCAAAAGAGACAATATTTATATTATCTTGGGTAACAACAAATGTGCCCAGTGCCCTGGAGGGAGACACTTTATCTTCTAAGGCTGTTCACTATACAAACACCCTTGAAAAGATTATCTGATACAAAAGCTATCGCAAGTGCGGAAATGTGAGAGACTCAGAGAGAGCTATCTCCCAACTTTCATAGCTGATAAGTGGTGAGAATAGTATTCAAATCCAGATTCTTCAGATGTCGAAATCCCTGTGCTATCCTGTCTCTTAAATCATTCTTCTCAGATTTACAGAGTTAAGGTCAAAAGAGGGTGAGCTTTTCTTTTAGCTGAAGCTTTGAATTCTTAGTCATATTAAAAAAAATATGGTATTTTCCATCTTGAATGAACTTATGGAATAGAAATTTGGAGGTATTGCAGAAATGATACTGTAATCCAAAATAAAGTACAAGGAGTCTGTTAAGCTGATTTCTAAGGGCTCTTCTGCCCTGAGAACCTGGCATTCTCCATCCACATTATTACCACCGGCTATTTCTTTTCCTCTTGTTATGATGAATGTCTTCCACAAAGTTATATTCTTCTGCCTCATTTTGAATCCAGGCAGAATTTCAGCAGCAAAGCTGGGGTATGTATTTTGATACCAGTGTAATTTAAAAACAAATTACATTATAAAAAGAAAACTAAGATTATAGCAAAGAAACTCACTTTTTCTTTTTTTAAGTAAACTCTACACCCAGCGTGGGGCTTGAACTCACAAACTCTATGCTCTATGGACTGAGCCAGCCAGATGCCCCTCACCTTTTTTTTTTTTCCCTTTCTTTCTTTCTTTCTTTTTTTTTTTTTGACAAATCTTACTTAATTGTACAATGGTAACCACAGCATCCAATAGGTATGACTTTTTAGGCAAAGTTTAAAGCATTTTTTTTCTCTAATATTGAGATCAAGTTTCCTTTTTCTTTTTGTTTAACCCAAGGCTCTAGCAGGGGAGGATATTACTGTATGTTTTAAAAGGTTATTTTGAATTCCTTTCTGCATAGAGCTGGTTTTTCTCTCTATTGCTCTTTAAAGATCAAAGAACGATGAAAAGATGAAAAGAAGAACCAAATAAGCAAACAGAGAACAAAGGACCGGTGATAAGAGAGTTTCTATGTTGCCTTAGTGATCATTTGCTATAAGGACATTGTGACCAAATGGGGGCACAAAAGTTAAGCAAAATATGAACAAGTTGATAAAAAATAACCCATCCTTCAAAGAGGTAGCTGGCGATTAAGAGACCCTCAGGACATGATTGCATCACCCCCAACCACATGGATTCCCTTGTAAAAACAATTACAGTCCCCATTCTTGGATTGCCAGGCTGCTCGGGGACTATAAAGATGTGAGCACTCATGACCCAGAACTATTTTCAGTGTGGCAAAATTATCCACTCTCCCAGCAGGGGCCTCCAAGAGCCAGACCATCCATCCAGTGCATGAAACAGAAGAAATACTATAGGGGATGGTGTAAATTTTGGCAAACTAAAGAGCACTCATCCCCACCTAAAAATATTCAAATTCAATTTAAACAAAACTGTCTAAATAGACTCTGAGCTAATCTGGACAGTCAGGGGGCCAAACGGCCCCCCTTGCCTCCCAGGCTAGCTCAGCCAGTTTGCTGAGACTTTAGCAGCACTGAAGAAATGCCCAACCAAAGCTTTGATGAAGAACAGAAGAAATATGACTTGCTTATCAAATGCCATTTGACTGATAAAAATCTTTCAGAACATGGAGTCCATGGGATAGAAAACAATGAAAGGGGTGTTTAGAATAGAGCTGTTTTTCTCTCCAAATGAATTGGGATCTGGCACGCTAGGAAAAGAACCAGAGTGCATTTGCAAGAAAATTTAATGAAAGTTGATTTTCAGTAAGCTTATTTTTAGAAGAAATACTCTTCTGAGGGTTCCATGTTCTACTCCCTGCCATAAAGCATGAAGATGCCCCTGGCTTGGGAAGGACAGGCACACCAGCCTTATTGACATTTCTACTTGGAAACTGAATGGGCTTCAGGAAAGGATATTACTGCTTTTCTGAAGCATCTCCTGCTGGCTTCAAAAAGACCCACTGGCATTTCAGTAGGGCCCATTATCCAGATAGCTCATGACATCAGCTCCCCTCCCCCTCTGACTCCTCCACTCCACCCAACTTTCATCCTATGCAAGGTATTCTTTGCATCTTCTTTCTTACTTTCTTCTCCCTCTTCTGCCCAATTTTTAACATTTCTGTTCATCGCCTGCTACCATGGCTATTTTCTGACCTTTTCCATAGTTCACAGGCTTAAGATGCTTTTCTTTCTTTTTTTTTAATTTAATTTTATTATGTTCTGTTAATCACCATACATTACATCATTAGTTTTTGATGTAGTGTTCCATGATTCATTGTTAGCGTATAACACCCAGTGCTCCATTCAGTACGTGCCCTCTTTAATACCCATCACCAGGCTAACCCATCCCCCCCCCCCCCTCCCCTCTAGAACCCTCAGTTTGTTTCTCAGAGTCCAGAGTCTCTCATGGTTCGTCTCCCCCTCCGATTCCCCCCCCCCTTTTTTCTTTTTCTCCTATTTTCTTTTTTTTTTTTTTTTAACATATAATATATTATTTGTTTCAGAGGTACAGGTCTGTGATTCATCAGTCTTGTCATTTCTGTTTTCATGGGATACACACTGACCACAGAGGAGAAACATTAAAATTACTGTTTATCCCAAGGGATTGGCATTTTGTCTTCCGAGTGCATCAGTAAGATGTGTAAGTGACCTGGATTAGAAAGGCCCTCCCTTTCTGAGGTGGAATTCTGGAAGTTGGAAAAGCCAACTTGCTGGGTGACTGTTCCTGATAACACACAATTGAGATCAAAACACCTCTGACCACTGTCCTTCCTAGTATTCTCAGCACCAATAACATGCATTTATTTTGTGCCAACCACATGCCATGTGATCTGAATAACAAGCAGATTCCACTCTCCTAATCCCCCTCCCCCATAAGCGCATGCAAAGATAAAAAGGCAGATGTTGGAAATTAGCCTGTGTTAATATCCATCCAAGAGCCAAAGAGACCCAGAATCCAGAGTCAAGGTTCTTGTCCTGACTTCCTACATCTTAAAATCTGTGACTTTCTCCACACCCGCACGCAGACGCAGGATTTCAAATAGCATGTAATTCAAGCAAAGCAAATAGAATGAAGGGACTATTTTTTATTTATTTTATTTTATTTTTTTAATTTTATTATGTTATGTTAGTCACCATACATTACATCACTAGTTTTTTGTTTTGTTTTGTTTTTATTTGACAGAGAGAAAGAGCGAGAGCAGGAACACAAGCAGGGGGAGTGGGAGAGGGAGAAGCAGGCTTCGTGCAGAGCAGAGAGCCCGATGCGGGGCTCGATCCCAGGACGCTGGGATCATGCCCTGAGCCGAAGGCAGATGCTTAACGACTGAGCCACCCAGGTGCCCCTACATCATTAGTTTTGATGTAGCGTTCCACGATCCATTGTTTTCGTATAACACCCAGTGCTCCATGCAGTACGTGCCCTCCTTAATACCCATCACCGGGCTAACCAATCCCCTCTCCCCCCTCCCCTCTAAAACCCTGTTTGTTTCTCAGAGTCCATAGTCTCTCATGGTTCATCTTTCCCTCCAATCCCCACCCCCCCCCGGGACTATTTTTTAAAATCCATATTTAGTTGTGGTCTTATAGGAAAGAAGGAATTGTTTTATCATTATCTACCTTGAAAAGGTTTTTCATTCAGAAATCAGACTATTGAGTAACGTAATCCCCAAAATTTATTAATGACATAGTATAAAATGTTAACATATGTATGTGTATCTTACTGTTTTAATCACCAACCAATGCTATTAAAGAGCATATTATTTTTGGACAGTGGGCATTTTCTCACTACTTCTCTTCAACCACAGTTGAAATCAGATTTTACAAGACCTGTCAGTGTCTTCAGATTGTCATTAATTTCTCAATTTCTAAAGTACCTTAATCACCACACGCACCCTCAGCGCAGTCTCCAAGAGAACAGAACACATGTGCCTCCTTTCCAAGTGCGTCCACTCCCCAACCCACAACACACATCTTCAACTTGAAGACAGGTTATTGTCGTTTCTTTCAGACCCACAGGGAAGAGGAGGCCCAGAGTAGGGGCTTTGGTGGAAACCTTTCAAAGAAGAGACTTTGCTTGCAATTGCACCAGTTTATCACTTCGTGTTTCATAACAGGATTATCATGAGTTATGTTTAGGAAAGTCATTCTTTATGGTTAAAGTAGGATTAACTAATAGGATTGAGAGAATTTTAAAACCATTCAGAAAATAAGATTCTTCACAGTTGTATTTCTACTTACGTGAATAATAGGGAATGATCTCTTACCCAAGATGACCATGAAGTTCACTTCATCTAAATGTGTAAGCACTAGAAACATTGCAGACAGTGTAGAAAGGCTTTAGAGAAAGTCACTTTCCATTGAGAAACCATGTGGGCTACTTGTCTTTGAAGAAATACAGTTTTAATGTAGTACAAAGCAAAGACACTTGATTCCCTTTCCACACGTACTTCTTGAGGACCCATGGGTTGGTCCAAATCCGGGATACCATGAAACTTCATTTATTGACTGTACAAAGCATTGTAACTGGGGAGATGGGGGTGATAGCAGGAGCATCTCATAGATGGTGGGGTCATGAAAGGCTGGGTTTCAGCCAGAGCGGATGGTGCAGAGAGAGAGGGAAGGGAAAGCTCAGAGACCCAAAGACACATAGAAACTGAGAGCCAGCATGGTCACAGTCGAGACGGCAGGTAGCAGGAGCTCCTGGAAAGCCATGCTCCGAGCTCTGAGACTTCCACTGACATTTTAGAGGCAGCTGGGAGAAGCATTTTAAAAAGCGAGATGTAATAAGCAAGATGAAGAAGTCAATGAAGAGGACAAATGAAAGGGACAAGAAGGTAGAAAAATGTCTGAAATACAAATACATTTCGATACAATAAGCCAGCATATATGTCCCACAAATACCTGACTGTTAAGACTAAAAGGAACCTGGGTCCGCCTGGGTGGCTCAGTCAGTTAAGCATCTGCCTTCGGCTCAGGTCATGATCCCAAGGTCCTGGGATCGAGCCCCACATCGGGCTCCCTGCTCGGCGGGAAGCCTGCTTCTCCCTCTTCCTCTCCCACCCCCCCTGCTTGTGTTCCCTCTCTCGCTGTGTCTCTCTCTGTCAAATAAATAAATAAAATCTTAAAAAAAAAAAAAGAAGACTAACAGGAACCTGAACCAAAAGAACACAGTGTTATTCTGAGCCTTTTACTGTGTTAAATATGAAAGCCAGCTCCCCACATTGCATATTCTCTCCTCCCAAAATGAAGTTGTGGGGGTCTCTTCTCTGGCACTTCATTTTCTGTAGAGACAAGTTTTGTTTTCTGTATCTCATAGTGTACTTCAAAAACAGAATGTCAGCTAAACTCCCCAATCAAACTCAACAGAATACCCAGAGAGACAACCAGATTTGATGTGTCTCTTGACATAATTCAACAGGAAGTGCACACTAACACCCCTGAAGTATACTTGCCAAAAAAAAAAAAAAATCAAACTTGAATCAGATCAAGCCTCTAGTTCTAAACACCAATTTGCAGGAAATACAAGAGAACAGGAAAATATGTTAAAAAGCAATATGACAAATCTAACAAAATCTAGAATGTGGCAAGTTCTACAGGACTACAGACCCACCTTCCTAAACAACTGCAAGAAAAAAAAAATAAGGGAGGGGAACCTGTAGATTTAAAAGATTTAACATTATGCAGCTATCAAAAAAAATGAAATCTTGCCATTTGCAACGACAGGGATGGAACTAGAGGGTATTATGCTAAGCGAAATAAGTCAATCAGAGAAAGACAATTATCATATAATCTCACTGATATGAGGAATTTGAGAAACAAGGCAGAGGATCATAGGGGAAGAGAGGAAAAAATGAAACAAGACAAAACCAGAGAGGGAGACAAACCATACGAGACTTTTAATCTCAGGAAACAAACTGAGGGTTGCTGGAGGGGAGGCGTGTGGGGGATGGGGTGGCTGGGTGATGGACACTGGGGAGGGTATGTGTTGTAGTGAGTGCTGGGTGTTGTGTAAGACTGTTGAATCACAGATCTGTACCCCTGAAACAAATAATACATTATATGTTCATTTTAATTAATTAAATAAATAAAATATTTAACAGATGCATCAACCCAATGTAAAGTGTACACTGGTTCAGATTCTGGTGTGAACAAACCATCTACAACAAAAAACTTAGGAGACAATCAGGCAAATTTGAATACTGACTAAATATTTGATGATACTAAAGAATGACAGCGAATTTCGCTTAGAAGACGTAAAAGTGATATTTTAAAACGATAGCAATCATTATGGCAAAATTATAGAATGGCAGGGATTTTGCATCTGAATAGTTCAAGAGACAGGGCAAGTTTTGTGGGAGGGTGGGGGTAGCAGGAGGAGGTTATAGATGAAATAAGACTGGCCACGTGCTGATGATTGCTGGAGCTGGGTACTAGGTGCGTGGAAATTTGTTATGCTGTTCTCTCTACTTCTGTGTATGTTTGAAAATATCAATAATGAAAGGTTTCAGTTTGGGACGCCTGGGTGGCTCAGTCAGTTAAGCCCCTGCCTTTAGCTGAGGTCATGATCTCGGGGTCCTGGAATCAAGCCCCACATCGGGCTCTGTGCTCAGCGTGGAGTCTGCTTCTCCCTCTCCCTCTGCCCCTCCCCTCCCCGCCATGCTCTTGCTGTCTCTCTAGTGAATAAAATCTTAAAAAAAATTTTTTAATTTTTTTAAAAAGAAAGGTTTTTGTTTAATGAATATGTAATAGCATTAAAAATAACAATATTTCCTCTAGAGGAGACTTTTGACATATACATCAATAATTTATACATATTTTCTAATTTACACAAAAGAATTATCAAAGCATTGCTTGTTATGCTAACAGTATGTAAAGAGTTTCAAAAAAGCAATAATAAAGTAAACAAAACACCAACAAATCCATAGAAGAATCAACATAATTTATGAACAATTCACAACAAAAAAAATATGTGTCTTAAACATCAAAAATTTTTCAACTCCTCTTCATACTAAGAGAAATGTAAAGTAAAAATAAATACTATTTTTTCACCAATCAGCTTGACAAAGATCAAAAGTTGGCATATCGGCAAGACAATGGGGGAAAGGGCATTCATATATTTCTGGTGGGAATTGCCCTCCAAATTTATGGAAGGCAACTTGGCAGAGTCAGCCTTACAAATGCACCTACGTGTTGACACACCAATGTACTTGAAGGAATTTATCTTATAGATAAACTGGCACACACGGGCAAAGTTGCCTGTGTACAAGATTATTCGCTGCAACATTTTTTGAAATAGCAAATGGTTGGAAACAACTTAAATCTTTATAGAAAGGTACTGGTAAAGTAAATTCTGATCCATCCATAAAAGAGAAATCACTAAATAATAGTAAAGTTGTTATGTCTGATTAGGAAACTATCTTCAAGATATACTGTAACTGGAAAACATTAGGTACATAATAATGTATGTACGTATTACCGTATGTGTTATAAATAGGAAAAAACGTATATGTATGAATTTCTTCTTAATATCTAAAATGCCTTAGGAAACTGATTACTTCAGTTGCGCTGGAGAGGGGACCTAGAGGTTGCTGGGGAAGCAATCAGAGGAAGAAGGGCACATAGATTCACTATATACCCTTTCGTATCTTTTGAGTTTTGAATTACATGAATATATTAACTGTTGAATAAGTTAAAAATGTAACAATCTTCGGAGATGTTAAATTGACTAATTTGTAGGAGACTTAGGACAGGTGTGGTCGATAAAGAGATACACAGTAAGTCCTTAAATGGGAGGGTTTTCCCAATAGAAGGTTGGAACTTACAGAGGAAAAGGGGCCATCACATGACTACAGGATCCACGCGAAAAGATTCTCAGGCTCAAAAAAATCCACTCCCCTACACCGTGTGGCACTGCAAGGAGGCCCCCGACAGGCAAATACGTCTTCGCCCTTTAAAGGCCAAATGATCATTTTCTCTGTAAACGTACCCCATGCCCCACACCCACCTAGAGCACATATGATAGGGAAACAGCAGAGAAAATAATGAAATCAAAGGGAAAAACAAAGCACTAAAATAAACTGATATAGACTAAAGAAAAAATTACAGCAAAAGTGCCTGCTATGAATTTCCAGCTCTAGTTTCTCCTCCGACAGGAAAGGCAAGGGAGGGCCTTGGGCGGGAGGGGCGGGAAACCATCGGCAGAGCGGATCCGGTCAAACACTGACCCACAAAAGGCTGGTGGCTGGTGACCTGGCAAGGCCTCTCTTTCCCATGGCCAGTCTGGCTACAGCTGGAACTCCTTTCGGAACCTTTGGTACCCGAACCTTCCTAGCACACAGAAAAGGCGTCCCTGCCTGTGACATATGACCTAGGATGAGCATCTGCTGCCCGCAGCGGGCTGCTCCTGGGCTGTTTTCTTGTTAGCAAGTGATACAGATCCCCAGTGTGACTTCTCAGACACCTCATGGGTCAAGCTCCTGGATGATTAAATAAAGATTGGGCCAAAGTGGCTCAATAGCCATTTCCAATCATCTCTCTGCCATTTTACAATGTGTAACAACTCATTTGCCTCTCTTTATCCCCTTTTATGGCCTTTTCCCACCTGTAAAATGGGGTCAATACATTTTCACTTTGTAGGAGGTGGGGAAGGTAGGGGTTTGCAGAAATTAGTGTTTTCACTAATCTTCTCAAGTACTTCTATAAACAAGTGACTATTACTGTCTTCTAATGAAGATTCTGTCTCTTCGCCCTAAAACCCACCACTAAGCCTCCAAGGCCCAAGGCAAGAGAAAGTATACTCCTCAGGGTTTACCTTGTTATCAAGATCAACTAATATCGGGACACCTGGGTGGCTCAGTCGGTTGGGCATCTGCCTTCGGCTCAGGTCATGATCCCAGAGTCCTGGGATCGAGTCCCACATCGGGCTCCCTGCTCGGCGGGGAGCCTGCTTCTCCCTCTGCCTGCCTCTCTCCCTGCTTGTGCTCTGTCTCTCTCTGACAAATAAATAAAGTCTTTAAAAAAAAAAAAGATGAACTAATATCAAAGCTATGCTTATATGCCATCCTACACAAAGACTCCATACTTGTTTTGTTGCTGGGGTAGTCCCCTATCTGCAAAGGTGTCTGCCCGCATGATAACCCCGAGGAAAGATCCCTACATACACCTCTGAATTAGTAATGGATTCTTTGTTTCAGGTCTGGCAAATAGAGAAGACAGCACAAAGTTTGCTGCTAAAGAATACTAGGAATTTAGGGGCACCTGGGTGGTTCAGTCAGCATTCAACTCTTGATTTCTGCTGAGAGTCGTGAGTTCGAGCCCCGAATGGGGCTCCATGCTTAGCATGGAGTCTGCTTAAGATTCTCTCTCTCTCTCTGCCCCTCCCCCTGCCTCCGGCACATTCTCTCTCTCACATTTTCTCTCAGAAAAAAAAAAAAAAAAAAGTCCTGGAAGAAAGGAAAATCCAGTGTTTTGGAGAAAACAGGGGACAGGGCCCCTTGAAGGGGCTTCCCTCAAAACCACCCCCACATGAGAGTGAGCCTGGTTAGCTTTCTTGCCGATGACAGCGTGACATATATTTCTCATACTTTCAAAACTGGGCATTAAATACTGTATATAACTAATGTTAAGAGAAAAAAAAGCAAGGGGCGCCTGTGTGGCTCAGTCGTTAAGCGTCTGCCTTCAGCTCAGGTCGTGATCCCAGGGTCCTGGGATCGAGCCCCGCATCGGGCTCCCTGCTCGGCGGGAAGCCTGCTTCTCCCTCTCCCACTCCCCCTGCTCCTGCCCCTGCTCATGCTCTCTCTCACTCACTCTCTCTCAAATAAACAAATAAAATCTCTAAAAAAAAAGAGAGAGAGAGAAAGCAAAATATAAAAATGAAATGCACACCGCAAGCCTGTGATCATATGAAGAAGTTAATAATGGCTCCACATACACAGATTAAAAGAAGAAAGTACTGCGATGAAAGTGTGGTATGATTTTAAAACATTATTAATGTCTTTAATGTTATATTGTCCTTTCACTTAAAAGACAAAAAGCTGTCTGGCAACTTCACCATCATGAGAAGCCATTTTACTAGGCTGTTAGCGTTACTAAGCACAGTTTCAAATACTTTGGTGCTAGCAGAACTACTCTCCCATTACGGTTAACTAGACCAATATCCCTCTTAAAATGAGGTTTGTAAGCCTATTTAATGGGTAATAACATGTTGCCTTTTTTTGGATGAGACTTTCATCCTGCTGGAGGCTCTAGTCCATCCTCAAAGTAAAGAATCCAGGCTATCCTCACCTCACAGCCTGCAAAATAGGCGTGGGCTTTTAATGACTTCCATAAGATCAAGCAAGGAAGGACCCCACCACCCCGAGGGGGCTGCCCCACAGGGGTGCGCCTGCACTGAGGGAGTCAGATTTGGGACTCCAGACCTCCTGTTCCTGTGGAAGCAGAGTTGGTGGCAGAGTGGGGAGGAACATGCTGGAAGAGGCCCAGAGGGAAAAACACATGGGCCTCATTTTCGCTTTTCCCCTCTTCTTCTGTTTCCACAGTAAAACAGTTCGGTTGTCTCTTTGTAGGTTATGCCACTCCTTTACAAAACCCCATTTACAGTCCTGTTAATAGCTTGTGGATATTTTCCAGTTGGGGTAGAAGGAAACAAAACAAAAGTTAACACACTACGTATTCGCCTGTGAGGCGTATGTGACACATGTCAGGCTGGGAAGGATAGAAGAGAGAGGGGAGGCCCTGTGGAACCAGATGACTTACACCCTTCATATCTCCTTGGTTCTCCCTCCTTTGCCACCAGCTCCTGGACACCATCACTCCTGTCATCTCAGATCACCGTGGTCCTCCTTGGATTTCAAGAGCACAGAGTCTAAGAGTTTTTATTCAGGGCTGTGAGAACAGTGGTTTGCATAATGAAAATATTGCCTACGAACTCACCCTCCAGAAGGTCACGGCACACATCCACTGTCGAAAGCCTTGCTTGTGAATGAGGTGAAAGGAATTTTACTTAACATAACTTCATGGTAAAATAAGCATTTGCTCAGAAGAAGCCTTCCTTGCCTGGACACGCGTTATGTTCTGGTCCAGTCAGGCTGCCCTCCGTGCGGCCTCTCCTGAGGGGTGGCTGCCCTTGGATGCCTTCCTGATCTTCTGGACCTTGCAGAAATCGAGGCCAATCAATGAGTTCTGGGAAACAATCACACATCTAGGTTTTATGCTCCAGACCCGTGTTATTCAATACAATAGCCATAAGCCACATGTAGCTATTTATATTAATATTTAAATTTTTATTAAAATTATGTAATTATTTAATTTTCATCAAATTGAAAATTTGATTTCTCCATTGCACCAGCCACATTTCAAGTGCCCAAATCAAATGTGGCTTGTGGCTCCCGTATTGGTCAGAGCAGATCCAGAACATTTCCATCATCACAGACATTTCTATTGTCAGCCACAGAAGGAATCCTCTTAACCTTCTTCTCATCTCATCTTTTTTTTTTTAATTGTATTTTATTATGTTATGTTAATCACCATACATTACATCACTGCTTTTTGATGTAGTGTTCCATGATTCATTGTTTGTGTATAACACCCAGTGCTCCATTCAATACATGCCCTCCTTAATACCCATCACCATCCCCCATGAGACTGTGAGATTCTCTGAAAGCCGGGGTTTTGTCACCTCTAAACCCTGGCTCCTAGTCCAGGGCTCTGCAGGGAAGGCACTCAAAAAATGTTTGCTAGATGATCTGGATAATCCCTTCTCTTGGCTCCCACGACATGCACCTACCTTGGTCACAACACTTTAACACCCTTTTCAACCAAAAAAGTTTTTATTGATTTTTACTAATTTTATAAGTAATACAGAAACGGGGCACCTGAGTGGCTCAGTCGGCTAAGCATCTGACTCTTGATCTCAGTTCAGGTCTTGATCTCAGGGTCGTGAGTTCAATCCCTGCGCTGGGCTCCACGCTGGGTGTGGAGCCTACTTAAAAATAAAATAAAATCCTGGGGCGCCTGGGTGGCTCAGTCGTAAAGCGTTTGCCTTCGGCTCGGGTCGTGATCCCAGGGTCCTGGGATCGAGCCCTGCATTGGGCTCCCTGCTCAGCAGGGCACCTGCTTCTCCCTCTCCTTCTCTTGCTCCCCCTGCTTGTGCGCTCTTGCTCTCTCTGTCAAATAAATAAGTAAAATCTTTAAATAAAATAAAATAAAATCCTAAGAAATAAATAAATAAATGTAATACAGAAGATAATAAAAATCAACACATAATAGTCCCACCTATAGACAACAACTCTTAACATTTTGGGATATTTTCATTCATTTATTTAACAAGTAGATATTTTTGTTGTTTACTGAGGTATAATTTGCATACAGTAAAATTCACCACTTTTATATGATACGTGTATGATGTATGATGTATGATGAATGTAATCGCCACCACATTTCTAACAGCCTCAAAATCCCCTCCTGTCCCTTTGTGGTTAAACACTCTCTCCACCCCCTCCTCTGGCAATCAAATCTGATTTCTTGTCCTGTAGTTTTGACTTTTCACAAACGTCATACAAATGGAGTTGTACAGTAAGTGGCTTTTTAAGTCTTGCTTCTTTCATTTAGCATGCTTTTGACAGTCATCCATGTTGTTGGATGTAAATATCTATTTTTTATTATTGCTGAGTAATTTTTTTTTTTTTTGGAGAGAGAGAGCATGGGGTGTGGGGTGGGGCAGAGAGAGAGAAGGAGAGAGAGAATCTTAAGCAGGCTCCATGCTCAGTGTGGAGCCCAACATGGGGCTCGATCTCATGACCCTGAGATCATGACCTGAGCTGAAATCAGGAGTCAGACGCTTAACCAACTGAGCCACCCAGGCACCCCTTGCTGAGTAATGTTCTATTGTATGGATATGCCGCAATCTGTCTATCTATTCTACATCTTATGGACTCTTGGATTGTTTCTAATTTTTGTCCATTATGAATAGAGCTGTTAAAACATTCATACATAGATTTTTGTGCATACATGTGTTTTCATTTCTCTTGGGAAAATTCCTAGAAATTGGATTGTTAGTCATACAGTAAGCGTGTGATTAATGTTATAAGAAATTTTACAAAAAACTGTCATACCAACTTCCAAAGTTACCAATTTGCATTCCCACCAGCCATGGATGAGGGTTTCAGTTGCCCCACTCTTCATCAGGATGCTGTATTAGCCTTCTTTTTTTCTTTTTGGTTGAGCCATTCTGATACATATGTAGTATATTTCATTATGGTTTTAATTTGCATTTTCCTAATGATTAATGATATTGAACATCTTTTTATGTGCTTATTTGTTGTCAACATCTCTACTTTGTGAAGTTTTTATTTTAATCTTTTGCCCATTTTTTTTAAATTGGGTTGTTTTCTCATTACTGAGTTGTTTCTTTATGTATTCTAGATGCCAGTACTTACCAGAAATGTGTTCTAGACATTTTTTTATTTTCCCCTCAGTTTGTGGCTGGTCTTCATTTCCTTAACAATACTTTCTGAAGAGCAGAAGGTTTTGTTTTGGGGGCGGGGTTTGTTGTTGTTTTTTTGAAGAGCAGAAGTTTTTCATTGTATTGAAGAACAAAGAAATATTTCTTAGTAACTGCCATATGCTCAACTTTGATCAGCACTGGAGATATGATAAAGCTTAAATCTGGACTTTTCTTTTTAACAAAATTGGCATCCATTGGCTTCGAGCCTACTTTTTCACTATCTGATCATGAAAGTTTCCACATCATTAAATATTATCTGAGAATATAATAGTAATGTGTGCATAGGATTCCCATGGCTATATCTTAACTATCCCTGTCTATTATGGGATGTTGATATTGATACCAATCAATCCTAAAAAATAAAGAAAAGAAAGAGAAATGCATGATTGCCATCCTTGAACAGAAGTCTCTGTGCACGTCCCCGATTCTTTTCTTAGTATGAATGCTTACAGTTCCAAAGGCTGGGGCAAAGACATCGCGCTTTGTTTTCTAGTTGTCTCTTCAGCAAGACTACAGATGTCTTGAAACAAAAATCTTGACCTCCTTGTGGTGCCTGTCACATTGTAGGTGCCCCATATGTACTTGATGGATGAATAGTTAAGAAGAAAAAGGATTCCACTGAACTTCATCCTCTCCCCTTCCTCTGGCAAAAGAAAATAGGAGTGTCCCTCAGCTGTCTATCTTGCTTTCTGAGATAAAGGGATCAAGAAGAAAGTTTCCTCCTAAGAGAAAGCTTGCCAAGGAGAGGTGGGTTCCCAGAAAGCTCGGTGACAAGCCCTGCTGTTGCTCAGCAATGCCCTTAGGGGGCCCCGCCCCCTGCGCATATAAAGCCAGGCTGCACGGGGGCAGCAGGTGCTGGTACTCAGCCTCCAGAGCATCGTCCTGGCCTTGGCACCGGCGCTGGCATGCGCTATGGCAAATGAAGTGCAAGTCCTGCTCTCCCCGCTGAAAGGGGGGCATCCTCCTGCAGGTAGGCTACCCACCTGCCCTCTGCCATCCTGCAGAGCAGCCACTGCTCCTCTCTCCATCAATGCCTGCAACGGGGGCGCCCAGCAGAGCCGGGGTTCTCAACGTCCCCTGTTGCTTTAACTTCCCACTGCCTGATGGCCTCCTACGTCTTAGAACTCTCTGGGCTTGTGAATAAACCCCCTGAGGATTTGTCAAGCCCCATTTGAATTAAAGCCTCATTACAGATGAAGGTATAAGGGATTCAGAGCTTGTGAAAAGGGATAGCTAAGGTTGGACCTTCCCTCCCGGGCTGTAGGTGAGCAGCGACACCCCCACAGGAAGAAGATTTACTGCCATGGCAACCTTCTTCCCAAGAGGTGCCAGCTCGAAGACCCAATCACCCCAAGTTGACTGTGCATCCTCTGACTTTGGACCCAGGCAAACCCGCTTCCGCACAGAGGACGGCAATTTTATTTTTCTCTTTCTTCTCAGGCTTTGGGGTTGGGCGGGGTTAATCCAGAATGTAGTTTGCCTTGTCATCAAGCGGAGGGGCACTTTTTAATACGGACCCAAGCCCTGGAGGGGGCTGACTGGGAAAGGTAGCAATCAAGGTGTTTTGCAAAGTATCCACAGTTTTCTCTCACTCTTTTTTTTTAACTTATGCTCTCTGAAATATGGAAATTAGCTTTATTGTATTTAAGCATATGTTCATATAGATTGGCTGAGGCGTGCAGGACTATTTTTAGTCAGTTTTATGTTCTTGCAACTGCCTTCCTTCTTTTTTTCCTTAAGAAACATCTCAAAATCTGGAGCACTTTGTCCTTGCCTTTCTCCATTGACAAAATTTATTTATTGGCATAATGCTTTGGCACCTCTAAGCCGAGGTTATTTCAGTCATCTTTGCTGCAGAAGATGCTGGCAGCTATAACCTGCAGAAAGCTTCAAAAACTGACACAGAGTTTCGATGGCTTTCTGGTGGACTGCCCACCTGAAAAGAATCCGAATTTTGCTACTAATTCTGAGCTCCAAGTTCTAGGCACCATGCCCTGGTTTCTTGTGGCAGACTCCTGACATTTTATACTTATAATTGGATTTAGCAGTGGTTAACATTATCTGTATCTAAGGGTAATGATGCTGGGGGCACCTGGGTGGCTCTGTCAGTTGAGCGTCACATTCTTGATTTCGGCTCAGGTCATGATCTCAGGGTTGTGAGATCCAGCCCCACATCAGGCTCTGCACTGGGTGTGGAGTGTGCTTGGGATTCTCTCTCCCTCTGCCCCTCCCCACCTCTCTAAAAAATTAATAAATAAAATAAAATAAATTTTAAAAAGTTAATGATGCTAACTAATGGTCAGGAAATATACATGCAAATTATCAGAAGAGACGTTCATAATAGAGAGAAAAAAAGAAAAAAGAACACATTGTCTTCCCGCCACTTCCACCCCAATCCTTCATGAAACGGGTAAGCTAAAACCCGACTTGCTAAATTACATTTATGCACAAAGAACACAGAGATAAACTTAACCAAATGAAAGTTTGAATGAAACCACCAGGAACTTTCTGTCCCACCACTAATGATTGCTAATTACTCTGTGTACATAGCACACCATGACTCCATCAAGCATGTCACAATGCCTCTGGCATGACAATTAATTATTATGAACTGTGACACTACAGATAAGAGGTTTGGGATAATTAGAATGGAGATGAAGGCAGACTTTTGCCTCCCCACTGAGAGCAAGGGAACAAAGAAACCTCATCCTTCAGCGTGTCTTGCTACATATTTTAAGTCTGAACCAGTTTGCTATGGTGCAAAATTTTATTTACGGAACAAAAATAATTCATTGCCAAAACACCACTAAATCCTTCACCTGATTTTTATAAGCAATATAGAGATCCCTGAAAGTGGGCAGCAGGTGTGATATGGCGGGAAGGGTCTGACACCGCCTTTGGAATCGGGCAGGGCCTCTGCTTAACCTCTGCTTTCATTCCACACCTCTGGCCTCAGAATCCTCATCTTTAAAGCAGCGGCTAATAAACAGCATCGATATTATATGGTTGTTATGACAATTAAAGGAGAAAACCCATGTAAAGCACCTGGCGCATGAATGTTAGTCCCCTTAAAATGCAGGTCTAGTGAAACACACGGCTGGTAGAAGGAATGATCCTCCCCGATCGATCGCAGGACGTCCTGATGTTCGAGGGCTGCATGAGGCCCGACCTAGGCAGTCAGAACAGAAGGGAACGGAAGGAAATGGACAAGATACATGTGCCTGCCTCATCATGGTTAAAAATGAAACCTCTCAGAAACCAACCAGCTGTAACTCTGTCCCACCTACGTGTGGAGTGCTTAGCCATGTTTCTTTCATGTATGTTAATATAGTATACATCTCAATTTGGTTAGCCCTGGTTATAATTTGTGCTGGGAAAAAAGACTATATTAAACATGAGGTGGTCAAGGCACTAGTCAGCTTAGCTTTGGATTTTCTACTTTTTTGATTTGCCTCGCTCTCAGTTTTAGAAGAACCCCATTATATGAACGGCCAAAAATGCGTGAGCGGAAGGTGATAGGAGGAAGCCAAGTACATGAGGAACTAGAAAGGGCAGGAGTTCCTGAGTTTTTCTGTATTTCTTGCAGGTTGTAATTGGGTTTAAGTCAAATGAATCAGAGCCATCAGAGGGGTCACCGTGGAACCCCCAGAGAGAATCCGTTTTCTGCCTCACTAATGAGAGAGGGAAGTTTGGAGACATGCCCTAGTGTGAATCTAATGTAGAAAATGAGAGGGAAACCATAGCTACCTAAGGGCCAGGATCATTTAAAATAGAACAAACACCGAAGGCTTCCGTCTCTCAACTCCACTCTGCTCAAGTCAACGTATGGGGGTTGATCTGTGAGGCTTGAGGAGAGGTTGTGAGACCCACTCCCCCACACATCATGGGGACAGGGGTTTGGATGACTGCAAGACCAGCTGCTTTCCTAGACACGGCAGCAGCCCTATAGACAGCAATGCGCCATCATCCTTGTTTCACAGAAGAGCAAACTAAAAGTCAGCAAGGTTGAGGGACTTGCCCAAAGCCACACAGCTAGTAGGGGCCGTGGGGCTGAGATCTGAAAATAAAGTGGGCCCCATGCCAAAGCTCTCCTGCTCTAGAGCCCTCTCTCTTTACTTCACCACCTTTTCCTGACTTCCCTTTTGGGTCTTGACTGACATCTTAAAATGGGCTGACAAACTGACTATAAGTGCAAAGTGAATGTTTTGCAAACATCTAACCTTTTAGTTAAAATCTTCAAATATAACAGCTCAGTCACAAGGCAGAGTGTGCACAAACCTTTGTGTTATTCAGCTTTTTCCCTCCATTTTCAACTGATTAGTGAAGGAAAAAAGGTTATTTTGTAGGGAGATGTGTCTTTCTTTATCTTGACTATCCTCTACCAAAAACTGTTGTCTGGAAAGTCTTAACTGGAAAATTATCATATAGCATCCTTAACTCAAGGGCCTATTTTTGCAAAGTTATAAACTACAAAAGCAGCCACAAGAGTGTAATGATTACTCAGAGATAGGAAAGCAAAGGTTCATTTTTCCCACATAAATTTAGATTTTCTAATGAAACTATCCAGACGGGCATCTCTCTCTTTTACATTTTTTTATCTCTAGTTCATTTTACTTAAAGTCTTATCCTTATGTATTTGTACTCAAAGAACTGTTAAAATGTTAAATCAGTTCATATTTTACCTTGCCCAATTCCGATTGGTCCTTCTACAGAAGTTCAAAAGGCAATATAGTCCCAAACATGGAATTGTGTAAATTATTACAACTTTAAGTAAGCTAAGTTAGATACAGTGAAACTTCGAAGAGTTCTCATGAGTCGGACCTATCTGGTCTATTGAACATGGGCAAGTATCTGATTGTGTTGGATTGTAAATATTTATTTACAATGGTTTATCTCGATTCTGGGAGACAGGTGTGACTAGTGTTCCCAGCAGAGCTTTGAAGATGACCCTCCACAAACTGGTTCCATCTAGTTCAGTCACCCCAAGTAGTGAGAGCCTTAATCTATATCTTAGTATATCCATGTAGAGTATGGGGATATTCTCTTCTGTGTCTTTGTACTGTACATGGCTGACCAAGCACATTACCCACCAGAACAAGTTTGATACAAGAACTGTGCTCTGGAAATCCAAGGTGTGTGTGGTTTACTTATGCTTCCTAAATCACTGAGTTAGAGCACAGAGCCCCATCACAGAGAGGATTCAAAGACTCCTGGATGGAAGTAGGAATCTTCTAGGAGGATTTTTACTTTCCCTTCAAATGTCTCTGTTTTATTGTTCTTAAGAACATTCCTAAGAATGCATTCTTAAATTTCTTTTGGCATTTACTTCTCTTTTAGTGCCTTATATTCTTTCCAAAGGGAGGAAAGTGATTTTATTTTGGAGGCAAAGACTTAACGATAAAGATCACCTAGTTCAACTTCCGGCAAATTCCCCCAAATCCTTCTGAGATGTTCATGGCAGGTGGACTCCTTTTCTTTAACACACTGAGAGCCAAGGGACTTACTATTGTACTAGGCAACCTACTTCCCTTTGAATAATACAATCTAGCCAGGCTAGTAGCCAGGCTCTGCCTTTCTGGAACATTCATCCTTTGGTCTTCAGTCTGTCCTCTGGAACAACATCAAATAAATATGAGTAATAACAATTACTGTGAACCAGGTGCTTGTGTCACCTCTATTGTCTAGAGCAACCTGAACAATTAGTATTATTGAAGGATGCAGAAACTGAGTCTTAGAGGGGTTTAAGTAACCTGCTCAAGGTCCCAGAGCTCAGTGGGGGTAGAGCTATCTGACCCTACATAAAATTTCCTCACCAGGAGGGGCACCTGGGTGGCTCAGTCAGTTAAGCATTTGACACTTGATCTCAGCTCAGGTCTTGATCTCAGGGTCTTGATCTCAGGGCGGGGAGTTTGAGCCCCACGTTGGGCCCCACACCTGGAGCCTACTTAAAAAAAAAATTTCCTCACTAGAAAATCATTCCTCCTCCACATGATAGCCCCTCAGATCTTTGAAGATGGCACCTATATTCTCTTGAGTCTATCTTCTTCAGAAGTGATCTTTCCAGACTCCCTCGTTCCTCCTGTGACATGGCTTCCTTCCTCACACTGGTCCCTCTCCTCTTGACTTCTCTAGGTTGTCAAGATCTTTGCAAATCAGTAGCATAGAACTCAACATTCCAAAGGCATCTCATTTTTAACTATTGCTTATTTTAACTATTAACAAGTTTGCTTCTATAGTTGGTGATAATAATCAGTCCAGGTAGAAGAAAATATGTAGAAACAATAGCATCAGGGAAAACACAAGGAATATTAATAAGAAAATAATTACAGAACTCCATATTTCAAAAGCACTTGTCACAAGGAGAAAGAAAAACACAGTTGGGAGGAGTACTGAAGGCCCAAGCTCTAGACCTCCTGTTTGGCTCCTCTCAGCACTAGAGAGACAGCAGTGCTGTGAACACCAACCCCCTCACACAGAGGCACACCCTCCTCAGTCTTCCTGGGAAAGCCGTCCCTTGGTTTATATCACATCTATATTCCATGGCTGTTCAGAAGATGTTTTCTCATCATTTGATTTCTGTTGCTGATTACTTTGTATGCCTTTTTCTCATATAATGTGTGTCTCTCTCTGTGTGTGCATGAATTTAAAGCAGACCATGTGTAAAAATAGCATTCTTTTCCTAGACTGCATCTAATAATACAAAATTCTAATGAGAAGCTTTTATAGTCAATGAAAAAACAACTTGGTGATTCAAAATGACCAAGTGGAGTTTATTCCATGAATGCAAGAATGGTTTGATAGTAAGATATCCATTAATCTATCTTTATAGATTAATATCTGTTAATACAAGTAACCACATGAAGGACAAAAAGCATGGATCATATCCATGAATGCTAAAAAGGCATTTGTAATTTTGAAGACCAATGAAATAGTAATAGAAGAACATTTCCTTAATATGAAAAAATATATAAATATATATAATATTTGCATATATATTTGTATGTGTGTATCCATCTAAGTATACATCATACTTCATGGGAAAATACTAAAAGCAATCTCTTAAAAATTAGTATAATGAAGATGTCAACCATCACAACTATTTAACATTATTCTACAGGAAGTAGTACTATTATTTTTTAAAGGTTACATAATTTTTTTACCTGAAAAACCTAAACGAATCAACAAAAAGACTATTACAAACAATAAGAACTCAATAAGGTCTGGTTATAAAATCAATGATATAAGAACAACAATCTGTCATAGTTATAATTGAAGAATTGACCCCATTTACAATAGCAACAGCTACAAGCAAGATAAAATGCTTCAGGAATAAACCTAACAATAAATGTGTAAGATTTATGCGAACTAGTTACTGAGGGACCCAGAAGAAGATGTAAGCAATGGAAAAGCATACCATGTTCTTGAATAGAGAGTAGCCAGAAATATAAACATGAATTTTCCCTTTAAATAAAAATCTATAAATTTAAAGCAAGGCCATTAAAAAAATACCAGCGGGACTTTTTGTGAAAGAATTGACAAACCGATTTTAAAGTTCATATGGAAAAATAAATTAGAATAGCTAGTAAAATTCTGCAAAGGAAACATAGCAAAAAAGGACTAACTCTCTATCAAACATTGAAATGTAATGCTACATTGTGTGTTAACTATTCTTTAATAAATATATATACATATATATGTACATACTGCTACATTCATTAAAATAGAGTTGCTAGAGCATGTAAATGGACAGAGAGATTAATAGAACAGAGTAGAAGTCAAATAGAAAAAAAATGGACAAAAAAACTGAGCAGTTCATAAAAAGAAAATAGAAATGGCTTCTAAAACACAGAAACAAGCTCAACCTTTAGTAAAATAGAAGATATGCAAATTAAAACAAGTTATATTTCTTTTTTAACTTACTGGTCGAGAAAACCAAACATTTTCCAGCTCCCACTGTTGCCAAAAGTAGGGGGAAACAATCACTGTCATCATTATTCGTGAGGTTGTAACTGGTACAGCCTCTGGGAAAGGCAATTTGGCAAGATGTAACAAAATTCCAAATGCGCATACCCTTAAGAACTAACAAGATCACTTGTCGGAATTTATCCCACGGGTATACTTGCACTTGTGCAAAATTATGCATATAAAAGGATATTTGTTGCAGCATTGTTTGTGACATCAATGAATTAGAAACATCTGAAATGTCCAACATTTGGGAATTGGTTAAGTAAATACAGAACGTTAACATAATGAAATTTTAAAGCAGATGTGAAAAAGAACAACACATTTCTCTATTTATAGATAGATAGGGAATTTACTCCAAAATTTATGATTGAATGAAAAATATAAACAAGCAAGATGTAGAACAATGTGTATCTTATGCTGCCATTTAAACAAGAGTAATATGTAGAGTATCTGTGGACGAACACATAGGACACATCTAACATTAGCAGTATCTAGGGAGGTGAACTAGGGACTGGAAATAATGGTGTGAGGGAGACTACAGACCCTTTCATGCTTTTTTGAATTATGTGCCTTATGCATGTTTCACAAAATCAACAAACTACATAATAATTTTTAAAGAACAATGATAAAGTCAAATTCCTAAGCACATCAAGAAATAGGTTTTCCTTACTTTTCATTTTATTGGAGCTAGTTTTAGAATTTGCCAATTTGACATTTCCATAAAAAGAATTAACAGGTTCAAACAAATCAATGTCCATTTAGCTTTTTCTCATTTGACCTTGTCAGATTTTAGATGTGCAGATTTCCTGGGAACAGAAAGAAGTATTTGCTTTGACTTGCAATCTGAAATGGGTTGTTCCTTTTCAAAAGTTGATTTCATCTGACACTGTTAAACACTTGAATTGCTGTTAGGTCATCTGTAGCCTAATTAACACTAATTGATCTCCTGAATGGCAGGATTATTAATGTAGTTTAATTACTCATTAGAACATCTGAGCTTGGCCAATGTCCGGAGGTTTGGGGTCTGGGATGGAAGGTGGGGTTCTGGTGGGATCAGAGGCATCGCTCTTGAATTAAATGCTTGTTACCACTGCATGCCCTGACTTTTGGCTCATCTCTTGGAATCTGCTTTTGAATGCTTTAGTTGAAAAGAAAAAAAAAAATGCAAGCCTTGCACAAACTTTAATCTTGTGGGAAAACAAGAGGGTCACATTGTGATTGTCTGTTGCTATCATAAAGAGCATAATTGGTTTGATAACAAGAAAAAATGTTTTTCAGTGAAATGTCTAAGGGAGTATGTTGCTATTCTCCTCCCAAACCAAAGGTGTAAACCTCTGCTGCTTTTTTTAGCCTCAGTTCCTGCTCTCTGAACATAAACAAGCAGACCTCAGCCCTTCTCCCCTTTCCCACCTTGTCTGCATGAGACAGTATTATTTTTCTTCTATTCAGTTCAAGGTAACGTTTTATTGTGTTGTTTTAGATAAAAGTTTAGGTCTTCAAAAAGTAAGTTCTAAAATTCTTTTCAAATCTAAATTCATACCTTGAATAACAAAAGCAAACCTATTCTTTTTATTCTAACCACTACTCCTGTGTTGATGCTTATTTGTTTATAGTAAAGGCTGGAGGAATGCGAATTTCCAAAAAACAAGAAATTGGCGTCATGGAGAGACATGCCAAAAAAACAGGATTAGAGAAAACAAGGTAAGAAATACTTAATTTCTTCTCCTTCATCACCTCAAGGAGTTTTGAGTGACTCTGCTTCTGGAAGTCAGAGGCCTCCCTGCATTTTAGGACAAACCAAGGCTCCCTAGGCCTTTGCTGAGCAGGGTTAGAGGCAGCCAGCTGAGGAGTGGTAACAGGGGCTAAAGATGAAAGACACATTCAGGTGAAAGGTGGCTACCTTCTAGAAGACTCTCTCTGGGCCCCCTCACTGCGCACATCCTCCTCTTCTCTGCAGCCAGCCCAGCTGCCTTGTACTTAAAAAGCACAATCCTGAGTGCCTCCAAACCTGACTCATGTTCCTTGATCCTATTTTCACATTAGCCTTTAAAATAATGTCCCTAGGCTGGCCCTGTTTTCATAATATGCTTTCTGCTATCCCAAGTCTTCTTATTAAAAATAACTGTTTTTTGGGGGGGGTTATTTTAAATCCATCACTCAATTATTTAGAAAATAATGGCCACTATATTTGGCATAGCCAGAAGGCACAGAGATACTGAAGTTCGTTTCTCCCTGCTCCTTCCGCTGTAACCTTGACAAAACGCACCATTCCCCAAGCTCAGCAGAGAACTGTGGGCTGGGCAGGTGCACAAATGGCCCAACCACTGGACTGTGGTTAAGGAAAACGACTGTGTTCAAAAAGAAAGAAACGTGCAAAACTGGCTCCTCCAAGGAGGTAATGGGGGTGCTTCAGAGACCATTTTCAACATGGTTTCCACAGATGAGTTGAAGAGAGATTCAAACGGAGTCAATTAGAGGACGTTCAGGGATGCATCCTTAAGAAGTATAAGAGTAGTCTCAGAACAGATGTTGGCGGGGATGCGGAGAAAGGGGAACCCTCCTACACTGTTGGTGGGAATGCAAGCTGGTGCAGCCACTCTGGAAAACAGTATGGAGGTTCCTCAAAAAGTTGAAAATAGAGCTACCATATGATCCAGCAATTGCACTACTGGGTATTTACCCCAAAGATACAAAAGTAGGGATCCGAAGGGGTACATGCACCCCGATGTTTATAGCAGCAATGTCCACAATAGCCAAACTGTGGAAAGAGCCAAGATGTCCATCGACAGATGAATGGATAAAGAAGATGTGGTGTGTGTA